>NC_047527.1:44292599-44365099 GCF_012275295.1 Melopsittacus undulatus | reverse complement strand
TTTGGGTCATTAGCACATGTTGTAGATACTACTGTAAGAGCTGGCTCTGTAAGACGTGTTTCTTTGCCCACTACTCCCAGCTATGCCTGCCATAGCACACAAGAGATTATTCCAATAAGGAAAAGACTCTGCTGTAAGAAAATTACAAGGAGGCCTCCTTATGTCTCTGACAGATTTGTCAGAAACTTGAACAGATAAGTCTTCACTAGATCACACTGAGGCAGCCCAATCTTCGTGTTAACTAATAAAAATGGAGTTGTGTAAGAAAATGCCTATTGCTTCCTACTTTGAAGCAAAGGAATGTACAACTGGGAGCATAATGCGAATGTAAATCAGAAGCAAATAGACTGGGCCACTATCCCTGAGAAACATACGAGTGTAAGGGTGCTGTAGCCAAATGCAGCGATAACGAGATTTGGGTGAAATATGCAAATGGGTGAAACTCAAAAGAAAGATGACAGGAAGGGAAAAAAGAGTGGGGAAGATTATTTCATTGATTTACTGTTTTGATTTTCCAAGATTTTGCTGAAGTTTACACTCAGTAGAGAAGCTAACATTGGAAACAGTGTCACTTAGTGTTCTGTTTTCTAAAGATTCCCTGGAATTGAGTGCAGTTCAATAAATCAGTTGTGTTTTGTTTATAACTAAAACAATCACCACCAGAACAATCTTGTCTGGATTATCAGTACCTTTTATTTGGATCTGATGTACTGTCTGTAAGTAATAAATTGAAGGCAATATTAACATATATTGTAAATGTAGCTGAATGTAATTTTAATAACTAATGTTTACAAGTGGAGAAGCTAATCATCAAATGATTTTATTTTTTAATGACACTGACTTAATTTCAAAATAGATTTAATAAAACATTTAAGATTAGTTTGAATTGTCTTAAATGAAAATGTTCTGTGCTGGCTCATTGACAAAATGAGGCATCTGTCTAGGTCCAAGGCTTAGCATGTGTCTGGGTTCCCTTTAACTGAAAACTGAGAGCAGTGGGTGTATTCTGTCACTCCTCAAATTACAAAAATACTTCACCTCTACAATATATCTCTGATCCCACTTCCGTGAATGATTTAAATCAATGGATCATGTTCATATAAAATAAATTCTCAAATTCGTCTTTAGACTTCAGTGGGACAGAAATTTGATTTTCAGCACAGTTGTTACTGAAGAAGTACTTAATTTTATTTTAGTTGCCATTTTGATCATATGTTTATGAAGTAGTGTGTCATAGGAAAATTTCCACTCCTTTTCCTAGAACAGTTCAACTTGTTGGGAAGGAAGCTACATTTCACAATGTACCAAGTAAATTAAGTTTATGATGGTCATATGCTCTATTAGCATTTCAGTGGGGGAAAAACATATCATGATTTAATTATAGAAATGGAAAACATTTATTTTAAATATACAATAGCATAAAATATGGTCACTCATCTTCAATTTGCTCCATTAGTCTGACAGTATCATACACTAGTATCTCTGAAATCATTAGAAATAAAAACTAAAAATACAAGGCAAACCTAATGCTTGATTTTCACACTGATGTAAATTAGGTGTCACTGTAATGAAACTAATGGATTTTAAACACAGAAAACTGTCAAAATCAGGCCCTGAGTCTTTAATAGCCCTTACTGGCTTTTCATTTTTCAGCTGTTCTACCTAACGCACTGCAGAAACAGCAAGGTACAACATGGGGATGTTTGAACCAGACTGCAAAACTTTAAAAAGAGGTAAGTAACTTCATACTTTTACTGGTGAGACTTATTTTATAATAGGTCTCCTTTTGGGAAGGCTAGAAGGACTCATTTGCTGGAAGAAAGAATGGAAAAAAAGAACAGGGAATGAACTTTGGCCATGTAAATTCCTCCCTTGAAACATGACGCCTACAGTCAAATAGCTGTTGGACCAGCACTTGAAGCTCAATTTCCAGTAAGATTTATCCTCAAATATTTTAGCTTAGATGGGCAAAATAATATTGTCTGATGAGTATTATAACTTGGAAGTATTTTTAAAATTAAGTCCTGGAGAATCAGCTTCCTCCTAGGTGTGGTACATACCCTGTTATAACTCACATTTTGTACAAACTTGTTCTCTCATATGGTTCATTTTAAAGTTACTTAGAAAAGAATTCCTAAAAAATAGATAATTTAATGTGCTTCCTGAAGGGAAAAAGGAATAACAGCTGCAAAACACCTTTTGATGAAGATGCAGAATATCTGAAATATATGGATATAGTAGATCAACAAGATAATCAGAAAAGTATGCAGAAAAAACATAAATAATAAGAACAGAGCTATAAATAAAATGTGAATGTCAAGTTGGAAAATGCATATTTTGCTTTTAAGCCAGCAAAATTAGTGTTGAGGTTCTAATTTTAATGGACTTAATGGTCCATTTAACCTACTGTTTTCTTCCCACCAATGGGCATGATGAGAGGCTATACAGAGAAGAGTATAAGGGCAGAATAAACATGTACTATTCCAGACCAAGGAGCATGGCAGGAAGGGGAGAAAGTCATGGGGTGGCTCATTTGGATTTCTCTCCATCATGTCACAAAGGACATTAGTGTCCAAGCCTTCAGCTGCCTCCATCATACAAGAGGGACAGAAAACTGCAAATGCTGCTTCAGAGTGCATCCACACACTCCTCACAGGCTTCTTTCACACCCAAAGGAAGTTGATTGGGCTCTAAAATAATTTTTATTTCTGTACTAATTTTCTCCAATAAAAGATTATTTTACTTTTGAAAAGGAAAAGTTTTCAGTATTTCCTATAGAATCATAGAATAGTTAGATGTGGAAAGGACCTCAAGATTATCCAGATCCAAGCCCCCTGCCATGGGCAGGGACACCTCACACTAAACCATATCACCCAAGGCTGCATCCAACCTGGCCCTTGAACACTGCCAGGGATGGAGCATTCACATCTTCCTTGGGCAACCCATTCCAGTGCCTCACCACCCTTACAGTAAAGAATTTCTTCCTTATATCCAATTTAAACTTCCTCTGTTTAAGTTTTAAACCCTTGCCCTGTCACTACAGTCTCTAATGAAGAGTCCCTCACCAGTATCCTTATAGTTCCCATTCAGATACTGGAAGGCTGCTATGAGGTCTCCATGCAGCCTTCTCCAGGATGAACAACCCCAACCTCAGCCTGTCTTCATATGGGAGGTGCTCCAGTCCCCTCATCATCCTCATGGCCCTCCTCTGGACTTGTTCCAACAGTTCCATGTCCTTTTTATGTTGAGGACACCAGAACTGCACACAATACTCCAGGTGAGGTCTCATGAGACCAGAGTAGAGGGGCAGGATCACCTCCTTTGACCTGCTGGTCACACTCCTCTTGATGCAGCCCAGGATACAGTTGTCTTTCTGGGCTGTGAGCACACACTGAAGCTGGCTCATGTTCACCAGCCAACCACCCCCAAGTCATTCTCCACAGGGCTGCTCTGAATCTCTTCTCTGCCCAACCTGTAGCTGTGCCTGGGATTGCTCCAACCCAGGTGTAGGACCTTGCACTTGGCATGGTTAAACTTCATGAGGCTGGCATCAGCCCATCTCACAAGCATGTCAAGGTCCCTCTGGATGGCATTCCTTCCCTCCAGCATATCAACCGACCCACACAGCTTGGTGTCATTGGCAAACTTGCTGAGGGCACGCTCAATCCCACTGTCCATGTCACCGACAAAGATGTTGAACAAGTCCGGTCCCAACACCGATCCCTGAAGGACACCACTCGTTACTGGTCTCCAGCTGGACATTGAGCCATTGACCACAACTCTTTGCGTGCGGCCATCCAGCCAGTTCTTTATCCACCGAGTGATCCACCTATCAAACTGATGTCTCTCCAATTTAGAGACAAGGATGTCGTGTGGGACAGTGTCGAACGTTTTGCACAGGTCCAGGTAGATGACGTCAACTTCTCCACCTCTGTCCATCAGTTCTGTAGCCCCATCATAGAAGGCCATCAAATTGGTCAGGCAGGATTTCCCCTTAGTGAAGCCATGCTGGCTGTCATCAAGCACCTTGTTATTCTTCGTGTGCCCTAGCATGCCTTCCAGGAGAATCTGCTCCACGATTTTTCCAGGCACAGAGGTGAGACTGACTGGTCTGTAATTCCCCGGGTCATCCATTTTCCCCTTCTTGAAAATGGGGGTTATATTTCCCTTTTTCCAGTCATTGGGAACTTCACCTGACTGCCACAATTTTTCATATATAATGGACAGTGATTTAGCAACTTAATTTGCCAGCTCCTTCAGGACCCACAGATGGATTTCATCAGGTCTCATGACCTTGTGCACATTCAGGTTCTTAACAGGATCTCACACCAGATCCCCTCCTACAGTGAGCAGAAGGTCTTCATTCTCACAGTCCCTGCATCCGCCTTCCAAGACTTGGGTGGTGTGGTCAGAGCATTTGCCAGTGAAGACCAAGGCAAAGAAGTCATTCAGAAACTCAGCCTTCTCCAAATCCAGGGTAGCCAGTTCTCCCGATAGCTTCCGGAGGGGGCCTACATTGTCCCTAGTCTGTTTTTTATTTGCAACGTACCTATGGAATCCCTGTTACCTTTCACTTCCCTAGCCAGGTTTAATTCTAACTGGGCCTTAGCTTTCCTAACCTGGTCCCTAGCTTCCCAGTCAACATCCCTGTATTCTTGCCAGGCTGCCTTTCCTTGCTTCCACCTTTTATAAGGCTCTTTTTTCCCTCGAAGTTTTCTCAGCAGCTCTTTATCCATCAAAGGAGGTATCCTAGCCCTCCTGCTGCACTTCCTTCTAGTTGGGATGCAACACTCCTGAGCCTGTAGCAGGTGATCCTTGCATATCAACAGTCTTTGACCCCCTTGCCCTCTAGGGCTATTTCCCATGGAACTTTACTAAGCAGGTTCCTGAAGAGCCCGAAGTCTGCTCTGTTGAAGTCCAGGGCAGTGAGCTGGCTGCACGCTCTTCTCACTGTCTTGAGGATCTTGAACTTGACCATCTCATGATTACAAATGGTTAAATGGTTTCTTAAATGGTTTCTTAAATTATTCCAAATGGAATGGCAACCCAAACAGTCCACTTTTCTGTGTGTTGATCTTGGTAAGCAGAAATCATGCTGGCAAAGCTAAAGTGCACAACTTCTCAACCTGAGTGATTACTGGGCAGCATCATATCTGTCAGAATGACACTGGCAGTGTCAGGCTATTACAGATTGAGCTTCTGAATCATATGCTGTCTAAGGAACTATAAAGCAATGAAAAATTCTGGTGGTTTATATATAGGAAAATCTCACATTTTTGATGATCAATAGAAGAAACAAATGTTTTTTTATCCTTGAGATACGTGGAACTGAGAAAATTAGAAAAACAAAGAAAAAATAGAAATTCTTTCAGAAGATTGCATTACGACATTTTAGATTGCTAATCTCACCTATCTAGTCAAATAATTTCCTTCCTCATCTCCTCCAAATTTTCCTTATCTTTCAATCTCTGTTAAGGAGAAAGAAGTTGGAATTAAAAAGAATGAGAAACAAATAGAAAAGAAAGGTGTCTAGAACCCTCATCTGTATAAATCAAAGGAGTCACTTCAAATTGTGGTAAATTATTATTAAAATGTGTTAGATAAGACACTGAGAACTAAATGAGACCAGGATACAGGTGTCTTTGCTGCATATATATATATACATTTTCAACTGACTGATAATTCGATTAGCAATGAATATATCACTGAAACTGAGAACATAATTCTCAACATCATCCCAGACAGCTAGCTAAAATACAAGGAATTATGCTAACAGGAAAGGCTTGTGTACTCAAAAGATTGTCTTTTTTTCCAGTCTAATAAATATAGTGCCTTGCCTTATAAAATAATGCCTTACTTATGTTCTTAGGCCGTCAAGATTGTAACAAAACTATCACCACAACACTTACTTTTAAAACACAGATGCAATTTTAGCCCGTAGTATAAGTTTCATTACAAGGTAACGTAGTGAGAGAATATATATTGACTCAGATCATTCTGCCCTCACCCTGAGGAAAATAGTCCTGTATCTAAGGAAGCCAGCCTAACTTCATTATTGATTTCAATGGGACCAAGTTTAAGTATGTTTTTTGTTTTGCAAGATTTTAGTCCCTAAAGTAATTGGAGTAAAGCACCCTGTTTGGTGTACCCTTTAATTTTCTTATTTTAAAAATTGTAACAAAACTAAAACTCATAGCTTCGAAAAATCTTTGCCAAGTGAAAAAGGAGATTTTCTGGGGTTATTATGGATAATTAAAACACTCCAATAAAATTTCATGATAGCTGTGATGAGCCGGTATGCTAAAGCAACTCAGTGAAACTGCTGTGACCCATCCCAGTTTTGGAGGAGACTTAAATGTAACAAAAAATCTGCTTTTCCTGAGTATTCGACTCTCAGATTATTGCTCTGGTGCCAGTTGGAGCACCAAAACTGCTGCTGATTCAAGTGATGATACACTTGCATACCCTTGCAGCAATGCTAAATATTATAGGAATGAGAAAGAGAGCACTAATAAAAAATAAAAGCTTCTGTTCTCTTTTTCTTCAAAATTATACTTGAGAACTGAGGCGTTCTTTAACTCATAATCCTTTCCACCCCACTCTCCCCTCACAAAAAAGAGAAAAAAAGTACAAAAAAGATTTCATTGTGCAAAGCTCCTCTGAGTTCGTGAATAGTGGTTTCTTTGCGCTTGTCTCTAATAGAGCTTTCTGCTTTGCTAACACATACATACTCAGTTGTCACAGTGTTCAGGCTCAGAGGAATATCCCATTCATTTCAGAAAAAATACTTCTTATGACAACACTTGCAAATGAAGACCTGAATTTGATCCCTCTCTCCTCAGCCCAGAGCATCATAAGAATGTATTTATAACAGCCTGTGAGCACAGAGGCTGTAACGGGATTTATTTGGAATGTCACTCGAAGCAGGAGTGGTACTTGTGTCTAGGATACCTTCAACTCAAAGTCTGAGAAAAGGGTAAGGATGGGAAGATTTTCTAGAGTATTCATGTACACCCTACTTAAATAGACAGAAAATAGTAAAGGGAATTGGACAGGAATGTGGTGGCTTGCACCAAACTGGTACTGTAACTTTTTTATTTGCTTTCTGCTTATGTCCTTAATTGGTTCCTTCTGTACTGCTAGCAGCAGCCCTCCAGAGTATGCAGTCAGATGACAGCCATGTTATGTCAGTCCTGTGACAGATGTTTACTGATTTGTCCTCAGGAAGGATTTGATTTCCAGATCTATCTTCCCAGGCACAGGCAAAAGACATGAGGTGAGAGGCTTTGATTTTACTCCTAACTTTGTCCTCACATGTTTCAGACAGCTATTTATTAAAAAAAAAAGAAATGTTTATGTCCAAGTTTCAGTATGTTAGAAGAAAAAAAGGACTGAAGTTTAGAAAATGAAGCCAGTAAGAAAGAATAAGTGGGTAGGAAAAAGGCCAGAGAATCAACAAGACAAGACACCATATCTGAAACCTGAATGTTTTTAAAGGATGCATTTGGAGAAGATAATGACTGGATTTGAGGAAGCTGCTCATAGTGAAATAATGTAGAGCATTTAATACTTCAAATGCAACTTTGAGAGATTATAGTGCCTGTTGCGAGAAGTTTCTTGTAAGGAGTTTTCCACGGGAAATGCTTGATTGAGTCAATCAAAAGAAGGGACAACTATTACACATTTTATAATTTTGCACATGACAGTGAGGATTTCATTCCAGTAGGTCATTTGATTCTCTGCAGGTGGCTCTGTTGGTTTCTGGAATAGTATACTGTGAATTGCATGTTACACAAATGAAAGGCAGTTATAATTCTGGATAACATTGTATTTGATTCTACAAACATCTTTAGGCCTAATGCAAAGATTCCTTCATATAATTTATCCAGCTAAGTGTCTGTGGTCCCAAACTCCTAATTTAAAAATGTTGATAAATGAAGTATCTCTTTAGCTAATAAATGAAGTATCTCTTTAGTTATCCTTTGTCAGCAACATTCATTTTAATGGAAAGTGAGTTTACAGGGTTACATGATTGAACTACTGAGCCAAGTCAGTGTTGGCAAATGATGGGCTAAATTATTGATGTTACACACTAATGAATTCTGATGAGAAATAAAATACAGACATTACATTTCAAGTGGTTCATAATTATTTTTGTACTTTAAAAGCAATTTTATTCTTTTTCCGAATCATACTGGTTCTGTAAAACAAAAACATAGTTAGTGATTATAACTAAAATTATTGAGTTTGTGGCAAAAATGCTCCTGTAAGCTTTCTTATGCAAGTATAATGCTATTCACACTAGGACTCTGATTTCTTCTTGTACTTCTGGGAGAAGATAATTAAATTAAATGTCTAAATTTTTAAACCGCTGTCTTTAAATAAAATAATCTACTTTGCAACCATACTTAAGAGTTCAGCAGATGAGTTTATAATCTATGATATATCAGCATGTTTACTAGAGATGTTCTGAACTACCGTAATTAATTCAGGTGACGACAAAAACAGAAGAGCTGCCAAAAAAAGGAGCTTACAACATGTAAACAGTTCATCATTAAACCTGTGCTTTGATATATGTTTAAAATGGGTAGAAGGAGGTTACTAAACTTCAGATAGCCCAAAGTGATGTTGCAAGGTTGAGTCATTAATTTAAGAATGTTATTTCTCTTATTCTTTATTCACTGTAGTGGATAAAGAAATTTAATTTCTTAGTTTTTACTTATAAAACCAGAGCTGAGCATTTGCTCATTTGGCAACAGTACAACTTCATAAGTCCTATCCTTAATCTTGTCTTCCTAAAAATGGGCTTTATTTAACTTTTCTTAATTATACACTGAAGGCTTCTGTCAATTGCTGGAAAAGCGAACCTATGAAGTATAGTTTCATTTTCTTTTTGACACATAACAACTGAATAACCATCTTACTTGTCGGCTCATTGCTGTTCTCTCTTGTCATTCAAAATTACCATTGGCTTCCTGAAGGAATAAGCACATGCAAACCTGTTCTAGTTTTACGTACAAAGGAATTTTATGATCCAAATGATCAGCCTTAAAGAGGTTTGTAATATTTGGCCAAGGCCTCAAAAGAAAGGTTTATGACCTACACAATCATCATCATAAACCTCCATGTTACCTATAATTTGGCCTTAAGCTTGAACACAGTACTCAGATATGTATCATTATTTTAGTGTAAACATCTCAGAAACAGCATTTTGTATTAAATGGAGCTATTTAGAAGGTTGCTTGCTCTGTTGCTAAACAGGTATTTATCAGCACAGCTGGTGGAAACATAAAGTTTATTCACATACTGTTTTCTCTTGTTCAGCCAGCATTTCTTGAGAAAACTATGGCTTTTCTGCTCTTTAGTACTATTGCTCCAAACAGGACAAAACATGATTTAGAAAAATAAAGTTACAGATGACATACAGGTAAGCTTCTCTTGAAGAAAAACCCCACAAATTTTTCAACAAACCTAAATAAGATGCTCCATGACATTTTGATTGTGTGTGTGCTTTCCCATATTGTCTCAGATACTCATAACAAGCATACTCAAACCAAGACAGCTAAGCTCTGTAAAGAGAATCAAGGACTCCTATCATTTTGCTAGGAGGAATTGAACTAATTATTGCTGGATTTTGAACGACTGCTGTTTTCTATAATAAGAAGGATTCCCTGAATTGTAGGCAGGGCTGAGATCAACTTCAAAAAGTTGCCAAGCATTTACTTTACTTTTTTTTTATATATGTTTCGTGTATTTTTTTAGCCATTTATCCAAAATTTGGGCATTGGTCTCAAACACTTTCTTTGGTAAATTTAAAACACTGTTACAAACAAAATTTCAGAGCCACAAGGCTCTGAAAACACAAATTGTGTGTCCCTGGTAAATGTAAATTTGAACTCCATAGCTCTGAAAACTACATTTTTTACAAACTTGAGCCTTGCAGTAGTTAAGGCTTCTCCAGCAGAAGTATCTCAGGACTGCTATGGTTTGGATTGGGTCTAGGGGCCTTAGAGTAGAGAGAGATTGGTATTGTCAAGTCTCAAAGGCTGGGAGGTAGAAGAAGGTGACTGTTGATTGGAAGAATAGATAGAGAGGCTGGTACTTGAGGAAGCAATAAGGAAACAGAGAAAACTGGCAACCAATGTGTAGTGCCAGAGATTAAGGCTGGAAAAGGAGCTGGGACAGCAATGTGGGAATGAGTCAGGTGCAGGAGAGAGGTCTGACATTCCTCTGGGATGAGATGCAGCACAGACACAAGGTTGGGAAAAGCAGAGACCATGAGCTTGAGAGACTTCGATTAGATAAAAGCCTGAGCAATAAATTAGTGAAAAAGCAAAAGACAAGAGCCTACTACAGTTGTCATTTACTCCATTAGTTCAAGTTCCAGGTAAGTGTATTGGCACTAATTCTTTTGATGATAAAAGTGTCAGTATTAATAAAATATTTAATATGGTTTATATCCTTGAAAATTTCAGAGTTTAAAAAAATTCTTAGAAAATCCTTCAGATTACAAAACTGACATAATCAATTTAGAAATACTAGGATTGTAATTATTTCTGTGAACTTAATTCAGCCTATTTTGTGTAAACATTTCAACACAGATTTTAATTATTTAACTAAAAAAAAAAAAATCTATTACTTCCAGAAACAGAAACACAGTAGTCTTCAGATCCTGGAAAAGGCCTCCAGCATGACAACTTTAATGCTTCTTTGATAATTTTTCAATTCAAGATACAGTGTTTCAGCACATTTTTATTCCATCAAATTTCAAACTCTGAATCTTTCTGTCAGGGAGTATGGAGAATAATCTGAAGCTTAAAGATTGCTGTAGCTGTGACATGACTCGGTGGATCAATTTTTAAGAAGCTGGAAGTCACACAATTTGTCTCTTCTTGTCATTTAAGACCTATTGGTTTGAGTAGCCCTGCTGACAATAAAAGCAGCAGAGATAATAAGCTTGCCAGTTCCTCATAGAGTTTTGAGTGTTTGACCACAAATGTTAAGTTATCAGAGTTATAGGTGCAAATAACATGAATTCATAGTCTGTATTTCTGGATTCTATTTATCTTCAATGGGAGAATATTTTTTGCTCAATGAGAAATGAAGTTTGTTCAGTAATCTTATCATCTGTTAAAACCAGATATCAAGTTGCGAGTAGTAAACTTTTAATTTTGTAAACTTGTCTTTCACTATTAAAATCCCCAACCTATACATTTTTTTTACTCAGTGTATTTTAAATTAATAAGACATTTTTGTGTGTGCATGTTATAAAATGTAGGAAAGCAGATAATTAGTACTATTACTATTAATGTAATTAGTACTACTAGTGCTATAACTATTTTGGTAATATGCAAGAGTAGATTACAGTAAGTTGTGGTGAATACTGAACAAATGTAACTCTTAGGAATTCTTCTTTCAGAAGAGATATAAAACTAAATCTCCTAGATTAAATGCCATCCTTCTCTTTTCTCTTAAGTCGTAATTTTTAGTGCTCAAAGTATTGATAGAATCATAGAATCATATGTATTTTTACACAAAAATTGTACATTGAAAATGTACACCTGCAAGCAAGCTAAATAATTTATCACCACAATAATCCTGGCCACATTAATCTTAAAAATATGAGACAAATCTGCTTGTTTGCAATCTTCTTGCCTCCCTAATTACCAGGCAACTAGCAGAACTCTTATTTTCTTACTATACACTAGAACTTTTAGGTGCAAGCACATGTCTGAACAATTTGATGCATATCATATTTGCTACACATAGTGAAACTTTCAAGTGAAGCCATAGAAGAATTATGACAGTTAAGGACACTATAGGTGCTCCTGTGCAATGCTCGTGGTTATATTAACCTTTGGACATGATGCTTTGAAAAGTAGGGTTTATGAGAAGCATAAGAAGCTTGGTGCATTAAGGCATAAGTAGCATAAAACCCTAAATGCAACTGAGTTGTGCCAAATTATATGGACACATCACTTCAAAAATGTTGAAGGAAATTACAACAGAATAAAGATATCAAAGATTTGCCATGTCATAAGCAAAATCACAGACAATGAAAAGGAGGTGAAGAAATAAATCAGGTTCCAATTTCTTCTATAAATTTAGCTTATTTTGAGATTAGTTTCCACTATCTGGTTAGAAAGGTCCCTCTCATTATGGAGCAACAAAATAAATGGTCATGAACAATCTGTGTGTCTGTTCCATGGCAGCTGTAATTGCCACTACACCTACATGATAAGCAAATACAAAGATTTTTGTGAATGCTAGTCAGGGTCATAAATTCCATCTAGAAAAATCTAGACAAAAGGAATCACTTTAGGAATTGATATTAAATGTGAGTTCATATTTTGAAAAATTACAGTTGTTATTATTCAAAATTCATAAACTTTTGAGAGGAAAGCCATATATTTTTAGAAACTATATACTGGATGCTGATTTCGATGTTTCTGTAGAAACCGATTCACCATGCAACAACTTTTCAAACAAACTTTTTAAGCAAAGGATACCTGATCTCAATTAGCCTTTAAATGTACCAAATAAATACTTTATAAATTAATAATAAACCCAGAAAAAATTAACTTCAACATTTTAAATGGTTACTAGGAATAAGTATGAATAAATACAAAAGCTTAGAACTAATTAAAAGGTGTGCAGCCATGTCCCCTTAAGTAAAGTTATCTGTCATCCATCCCCATATGTCTCCAAGACAAGGCAGAAACAGCAAGACTGCTAAAGTGAAATCAGCAGGCAAAAAAGACACAACTGAGTGTAATCAGCATAAATGGTGATAACTCAGCCCATAACAGAGAAAAATAAAAGAGAAGGCATACAGATTTGGAAGTGCCTCAGCCCTGGGGGACACCATAACACACCTGTGTTAATAAGTTAGAGAACAAAACATGTACTTGAACTGACTACCATCTGACAGCTAAGAAACAAGTTAAGAATGAGCGGCTTTCAGAAAGCAAATGAGCAAACCTTGTTTGTAATACACAGAATCATGGCTGATCCTGGCCAAAGTGGAACTGCACCTGCTCTTAAAGATCAGATAGAACAGGGTGCCATGAAAACCACAGATTTTGCAGTCAGTAAAACATTTCCTCTGGTAAGATGCAGTACCCACTGAGATACCTGCAGTAGACTCAGCAAAGTTTCAATGCCTTAGCAAAGAACAGTCCTTTCTCTGGTGATCTCTGCAAAACTGCTCAGATAAAGACAATGCAAATTTGATCAGAACTCCTTTCTAGTGTAAACTGGTGCGGCTCAGTACAGCAGAATTATTTTGCACTACAGCAGCTTTGCCAAAAAGTTTTGTAAAGGTTTCAGGTTAATCAATCAACGTGAATAAAACTGTGGAAAATGTATAAATAATCACAGCATTCTGCAGTCAAAGTGACAGTCTGGGGGTTAATGCTTCATTCCTTTGTGCCTTATGTAGCAATTTTCACCTGATGAAAACAGGTAAAACTGCCACCAACTAAGAAGTTTCCAACCTCTAAATTCTGATGATCTATTTTATATCCCTTTACGCTGTATGGAACAGCTATTAAAGGTGCAGAGGTATTAAAAACTAAGCCAATAATCTTGTATTTATAAAAAAATGTAGTTTTGTTATTCCACCATCATTAAAAGTATATATGCAATGCTTTAAAGTTACAGTGAGGGTGGCAATGATGTTATCTTTTTTTGTTAGCATGTTGGTCCCCAAAATAATTCTAGCATAAATATAGTCAAGATAAATCATTTAAAAGGATAGACTAAATTGAAGACTGTCAGGATTAATGTGCAGCCACAGTCCCAAATAAAGCTACACCTGCCATCATATATCATTTTTGCAATTAGATAGCTAATTGAACTTACTCAAGAGCCAAGTTATTGAAACTGCAAAACATTATTGGGAAAACAAAGGCCATTAACATAACAAATAACTTGCCTGTACATTTGTGGAAGAAAAGGTTTTACATTTTCACCATTTTTTTCCTAAATTCAATAGGTTATTTTTATTACTTTCTGCTGAGTTAGAAATGTATTCTGTAATTGTAGAAGGATTTTTGGAGACTGAAATCCTCCAAGCAAACTACAGAATATGGGCTGCACTGTGACGATCAAATTTTCCCCACATTGCCGCCCCATTTCTTCAAGTAAGGAGATCTCTGTGAGGCTTTCGTTTGAAGGAAAGCTGTCACTAACTTCAGAAATAGACTTTGCTCCTCTCTTACCTCATAGGATGTCCTTTGACTGTAAAGATAATTAAATTTAGGTGAAGAGCAAGTGTCAGAACTCATAGAACTTTGACTACTAGTATAAAAACAAAGTCTCTTTTCAGAGCCATTAAGCACCGATGCAAATGGTCAGGAATGAAAGAAAAGCAGAGCAGTGCTCATGCACTTCTGACGCACTTCATGTGCTACAATTCTAACCTCTCAAATTCTGCCCGTTGTTGCAATTGGACTGCAGTAAAGGAATTTAAAAAACTTGAAGTGAGTTAGAAGAAAGTTAAAGCACAAGAAGACGAAATAGTTTTGCCCAAGATACAGTCCTGCACTTTATGAAAAATGAAACAGATGAAGAGACAAAATTGAATGTATAAATCATTTCAGTCATTGTTCTCTGATCTAGCATTCGAGCTGATTGGCAAAATATTTGTACTTTGCTATTACTATGGAAGAATCTCTTATCCTTTTTAACATCACAATTGAAATGCTCAAATTTAAAATTTCAATTTCTTCCTGTGAGAAGTATTTTCACAGAACACATGGACACTGAGTGATCAGTTGGTCATTCCTATTTCCAATGCAAATATTAAATGTTTGATAAGCAAAATTGCTACAGGGATCATGATATAACCCAGGGAATATGCATATTTAAAAGTTCAATTGAAATAAAAGGAGCATAATAAAAAATGAAATGGCATTTTGAAAAAACCCAACCCTATTAATGTCACTACATACAATACAGACTAATGAACCTTAACAAAAAATGGGAAAAGCTGGTATTTACTAGAGGCTGACAGGCACAATTCTGCTTTTGTGGTTCATCCTCATATTGTTGGTGCTTTGCACAATTTTGATATGTCTCCAGTCACATGACCACAGTGAGAGCTCAGGAAACATGTGCATACTTCTGCTACATATTGGCAAATGTTTTTTGATCTTCTTTCTTAGAACAGAGAGCCAAAAGGAGGTGGCTCTAAAGGGCAGCATGTTCTGGTTATGATTTCCTGGTAAAGTGCACTGCTGCTGAGTAGGGTTAGGCAGACCAAAAATGTGTACAGCTGGTGCTGAGGCTGAACAGAGAGCTGAGGAGGCAAACGAGGGACTCTGCCATTGCTGCCTTTGGCAGAGCAGAGAATCTAGTCCTGCGATATTTAAGAGTAGACAGCATGAGGCAGCCTATCATGGTCAGGCTTCTGCTTCTGGGGGACAGCAGCATCTTCAAAAGGGGACATGAACATTAGCCATGTGCTACAAGGGACACCCTGCCTACGTTGCACTAAGCCTGAGCACTCCCAGTCACCAAAGCCAGTCAGCTCAGCAAATGGGCACACTCAGTCCTGAGGACACGTGTTAGTATGACAAGGGAAGGAAGCCTGAAGTTGAGAATGAACTCAAAACCTTGCTTAACTAGTAGGGTGGATGACCAATGGCAAATCTCTGGCCTGGTACCAATTTTGGTGCTTATAGAAATTAGGACTGGTAATGCATATAGTTCTTTCTGAAATGAATTTGAGACACCAGATACCAAAGGAAGCTTGCCATCACTTCAAGCAGCATTTTTTTTTGTTCTTCTCCCAATTTATCATTAACAAAAGTGTTTTTCTTTTTAATGTTAAGTGGGACCCCTCCTAAAGTTTTGCTTTTTTTGGTGTTTACTAATGGTGATGACTAACTCCACCAATACTGGCTACCTGAAACATCCTCCTCACTAGTGCTTCGGCAATGTCACCTTCTTACTGCAGGCACAGTTGTTTCTTCTCAAGCACAAATCTTACAAGCTCTATCCTCTAGCTGCATCATTGGAAGTGATTGGAAGGCGAGTCTAGACGTTTAAAAATAGGCTTAATAGTGTAGACCAGTAATGACGAAATACTAGTCAAAGCCATCTTCCAGTCTGAGGTACTCTTTATATTTACATCATAATTGTCCCCAAACACTGCTGCTATGTAAAACTGTGAAGTGTTGCTAGTTAAAAGTAGCTGGTGAAAAGTCCGAATCCTCCTTCATTAAGTACTTCTAAGTCTCTCTTTGGATCTCACCCTGGTCATGGCTTCTGTAAAATATCAGAAAACACTTAGGCAGCCAATGTACTGTGTCTACTGCCTCTTCTAATTCACTCTTCCTCTATGATTCACCTGCTCTTGTTTGCTCTAGTCAAGGTAGCTGCTGGGATGTAAGCTGTTATGAGTGGGAATCAGTTTCAGTGCACACCTGCACACTACTCAGTGCAGCAGGATCTCATCCCCACATGTTAATGTGGGATGGACACTAGAAACAGCAAACTCGGGGTATTTCTTGCTGAGAGAAAAAGAACGGCTGTTGGATTTTGTTTTGGAAGTGCATGCCACTATGCTGTATGTCATCAATATAGAAACTTAATTGACAGAAGAATGGATTGTTCTGACAGTAATACAGACAAAGATACCAGTCCATATATAAATAAATCACTGCCAAAGCCTCTAAAATATATAAATATATTGCTAGAGGGAAATTCTCTGCTGTACAACTTGACAATTGCTCTTAGATGGAATAGTTTCCATTTTAATTTTATATATTTTACTTTTTTCACTATTTTAATTGTAAATTATTATCTGTCAAACTGCATGAACACAGCAAGAATAATAGAACACCAGAAAAGCATCAGAATATCAGAAAAGGATGTTATGGATAATGAAAGTGGATAGGGAACAGAATGTTTTCCAGACTGAACAGAATGTTGTCTTTGAATACCACCAAATGTTGCTGGGACTTAGCTCTAAAAGCTTACTTTAGGCCATTTCTAATTTCTTGGGTTTTTTTAGGGTGACAAGATTTAAAGACACAGCTTCTCACCATAAACAGCATGCATGGAAAAATTATGTTAAGGTGAAGGATTTCTGCAAATCTCATTTGTTGTAACGTAGAATACTTGTTGACATGAAAGTCCAATTGTATATGAGGTTCACTGTACAGCTATTAAAATACCGTGTAAAATTAGATTACTGTAAAGATTCATGTATAAGGAAACCAACTGCCACCTGTGGCTTCTATGTCACTGCTGTTATTATTCATGAGCTTTAGGCTGCACATCGATCACCTCTATTCTTCACTCGCTATTGGAGTAGTTGAACACAGGAGAGAACAGAAATCATGCCAGCTATACCCCGTGCAAAAAAATCAAAAAGGAGCTTTTCCATGTTTTTTAATACTAAATGAGAAATTTGGATGAAAAGAAGTGTAGTTCCTGACTTACCGGATCTCAGTGGTACACAGGTCAGTGCGATAGTAATAAAATAATATACAAAAATGAAAATTTTGAAAGAGTATTAAAAACAATAAATATAAAATAAGGTTAACATTTTAATCTTGATTCTTCTTCTTGACTTTCTCATTTTAATATGACAAGGATTTTCTGCATCTTTTACAGAAATCCAACATATAAGGAAATTGGGAATTTTAAAATTAAAATCCTCTTAGTGAGATACTGAAATCAGATCATGATGCTGTTTAATGGGATTCTAGAACTTATTCAAGTTAGATTTTATTTTAATGCATTGGATATTGACTGTGAAGTGTAATTACATAATATTAAAATGTAATAAAATTGTTTCCACACTCATACCGTAAAGCCTGACTGTTAATAATCAGAGAACAAAGTTTGTAAGAATATGCTGCACTTAAGCTGCATCAGCAGCATAACTTCTTTTGCAATGAGTAAGTCTGAAGAAATTTTTCACTTAAGCCTTTTAAAAACCCTCCACAAACGCCATCTGGTTATGGCCATTAACTATGGGACAAGATTGAATGGAGTGGCTTTATAGAAATATGAATAAGACACCATAGCACAAGGCAAAAAAGAAAAACAGCGGTCAAAGTATACTATGTAATAGTCATTTTCCATAGTAAATACATATATCTGGGAAACAAGTCATAAAATGAGAAACCATCATCGCTGGAAACTATTTTTAAACCTCATAACCCCCCCAGTGCTGCTTTTTACAAATAGGGGAAATTCATCATATAGTTGAGTTAGGAAGGTGCAAGTCTTCTAAAATATAATCTCCTGTTAAAGAAATTAAATACTAATACAGTGAAAATGACAATATTGTTTACCATGGAAATAATATTTGCACAAACCAGGACAAAACAACATCTTCTAAAACAACTGAGTAGCAATAGTAATGCTGCTCTATGTTTCTAATATTTATGCCCAATGTATTTATAATAATCTTTTCCAAGGTTTGTGAGAAATAAATCTAATCTCCCCCTTTTTTTCAATCTACACATGGTATATGTGCTAACTTACTGAATTCATCCTTCACGCAATTCCAGTTTATTAAAGAGGTTAAAAATTTATAAAACTCTGATGGGATATGGTTTTAATGCTTCATCACACTACCCATCATTTGCTTTTCAATCTAGATCAGAATGATCTTTCCGACTTCCCTGCAATCACCTACCTGCACAGCTAATATTTTCTGAGCGTTCTCCTGAGAGGCTGCCTGGATCCTCGCCAGCCCAGCCTGGTTGGAGAGGCCATGCTGCCTCCGCTGTGCTGCCAGCACCCCACGCAGCCGCTTCTGCAGTGCCCAAAGCTGGGACAGCAACGCCAACGATGCCAGTGGGGGGTCAAGGCAAGGAGAAGAGGCAAGAAGGTGAAAGGGAGGAAGGGAAAAAAAAACAAGGAAAAAAGAATTAAATTCCTAAGTCAGAGTAGGAGAGGAAATTAATGGCAGCGTTCAAGAAGAATGATGGAGGGAAATATAGAAAGCAGTCAATAGCCCATTCTGTGCTATACGGGCCTGACAGGAATTTCACAGTCTCTTGGTTTTTCAGCCCACTCATGTGCATTCATCAGAAACCAGTCACATCTGGCTGCCAGGATGGGGGGTTAATTTTCTCTAAATGCCTCAGCAGTTTTGTTCTAGCTGAGGCAAACTCTGTGACTGCAAAGCTGATGAGTAAAATATTTCTACTTCACCCAGTTTAACTCAAAACCGATAGCCTCGGGACATATTGAACCTTTCTTAAAAAAATAATCTTTTGAAGCTTTCTGAATGGCACATCAGGTCAGGCCAAAGTTTAAAATGCAAGTTTAAGACTTTGATGGACACAAGAGCTTTTTTTTTCCCTGTGTAAAGCTTATCATAGCTTGGCAATGTGTGCTTTAGTGCATGACAAAACTAAAGAGAATTAACTTAGCCATCAACTGCTCAGGGAGAACAATAACAGGAAAGAAATTTCCATATAGAAGTTCCTATTAATCTACCCAGCTATAACCATATGACATGAAAGCATCTAACAGCACTAAATTGCACTGAATGCGGCAGCTAAGAGTGACACTACTTAAAAAAAAAAAGGATTTTATATAGACTTATAGAAAAGATAACACTTATCCTGGGAAGTGCATTTGGTACAAAGGATCCTAATCTAAATGGTTCCAAGGGGAAGTGCAGGAGTGCTTACCTGATAGGCTTTTGCTATTTGCTAATAGTAATTATTGTGAAAATCTACAGTTAAGACTGTTATCAGTTTTTCCTTAATCTGCAAGTACTTGGAACATATAAACATGGTGAGGCAGGTCTCGCTCTAGAAGAAAAATGTTTTAATGAGCTCTGAAAATCTACCAACACAGAATGTCTTTGAAAACAGCTGTGGGGTTTGGAAAATTCTGCAGTCATTGCAGCATACTCTAGACTAGTTTTAATTTAGAAAACTGAAATTTAAGCCACTGAAATCATTGCTTAGTGGGAATACATTGGTTTGTGTTTGATCAAGTGATAATTTCGATAAATTCTATAGCTATTGTTAGCATGAGGCCTTCAAGACTATGGCTGTCAACCAGATTAATACAATGGATTATACCATGCCTTTCAAAATATTGTATTTCATTAAGGTCAATGCCACAGGTCAATAATTGGATCAGTTATAAAGAACCTTTTACATGATAAGATATGACTGCTCTTTAGGAGCAAGCGCAGTGTACCAGGTGAAAAATACACTTTTACAAAAGAATGTACATTATAGTAATATCAAGTGAGCTATTATAGCCTAGAGAGTAATTAATGCACATTTACAAAATTAATGGCCTGATTTTCAAAGATACTGAGTTTCCACAAGTCCCATTAGGTTCTATGGAAGCTGTGAGTACTCTGCATCTTTGTAAATGAGGCTGCAAAATATTAAAACAGAACTTTATACATATATTTTTTTTTTTTAGACCTGCCAGTGTATACTAAAAGTAACATGAGAGAAGGAAGAACTCAATGGGAAAGTATAAAAATATCAATCTGAATCACAGCCAAAACCTGAACCCAAAATACTAATATGTTTTCCAGCTTGGAAAGCCTCTTCTAAGTACTGCTATTCCTTTCTTCCTGCTTTAAGAATTATTTTGTTTCCTGAAATCTATTGCATTCTGCAGGTCTGCTGTTATCTCAACTATTTTAAGATCTCATGTTGTTTGATACGATTCTGGAGTCTGAAAAAGAGCGCAGGTTAGAGAGGAGCAACTTCTGACATTTTAATAGAGCAATTTGTTTCAGCCCTAGAAAAATTAATTAAATAGAAAACTACTTCTTGATTATCAAACCTCTAATTTTTGTAAAATTATTGCAAGATATTTATTTTGACATGATGAAGAAAATAGTGGTTGGGGGAGCTTAAAGAATCTGTGAGTTAAAGGTGACATGAAGTGAAAGGAATCAATGGCTATCCAGTTCAACACTATGCAACTTTTTGTCTTGAGAAAATCAATGCATTCAAAACTTTTGAGGTTTGGCTATTTGAAGAGTTGTATATTTATTGAGAATAAATTGACAGTTTGTATATTTATTGGGAAAAAATTGACAATTTATAGTGGCTGGTGTCCAATAAAACTTTCACTACTGTTTCCCATTTCAAAATTACAAGTCTGTGATAGCTGTTACTATTGTAAATATCCCTGCATCTAATGTATCTCACATTTCGACTACATTTTATTTTGCCTAGCATAATGGAGCCTAAACCCAATACTTATTAATTTTACAATATGGGTTGCTACATAAATAACATTTATGCATACAGTTGGAAATTCATGTCTGTGAGAAAGTTACAAATTGATCAAATAATGTTACAGGCTTAGAATAAACTAATGGACCCACTAACCTAGGAGGGGTCATGCAGTCTCCTGGGTTGGATGCAGGTCCCTAGCTGAGAGAACAATTTCAAATACAAAAATCCCAAGTATCCTAGCTAAAACCCACTTCTAGCCCAGAAGTAGCTTGTAGATTTCATAAGTTTTGCCATGATCTCCTTGTCCCTCAAGGCACCACTACTGTTCCCTTAGATCCTCTTCTCGCTCATATACTTTTTTATCACATGTAGAGCCTTAAGAATGCATGTCATGCTTGAGTTGCATACACAACATTACTCCTAACTCCATTTTTATTGCTTTTTTCCACTATTTGAGAAAGAAGCTGTTGCCTAAGTGTGATCAACATGCCAAGCTAAGTGCTGACAGCTCAGTTAACAGCATTTCCAGTGGTAAAGATATAAGAATATGTACAGCAGCCAAATATTTGTATGAAGTTCACTTTGGTTTTGCAATTTACTTTTCTGTGAGAGCAGGACTGAAGGAAAATGGTGAGTCTCACCTCTGTGCCTGGCAGGATCATGGAGCAGATTCTCCTGAAAACTATAATAGGGCACATGAAAAGCAACAAGGTGGTTGGTGACAGTCAACATGGCTTCACCAAGGGCAAATCATGCCTGATGCATTTGGTGGCCTTCTGTGATGGTGCTACACAACTGATGGATAGGGGCAGAGCAGTTGATGTCATCTACTTGGCCTTGGGCACCATGGTGTTCTGTGAGACATCCCTGTCCATGGAAGGGGGGGTTGGAACTAGATGACCTTAAGGTCCTTTCCAACCCAAACCATTCTTTAATCCTATGACAAAGGAAAAAAAAAAACAAAACCCACAAACAGAAGCAAGCTCCAGATTTGGAGTATTCAAGAGTACCTGCCATGGATGAAGCTCATACAGATTCACTGTTAGTCCACACAAAATGACCTTCCGCTAAAGGGACTGCAGGGGTTTCTGCAGCATCAAAACAAAATTAATTCTGCAAGGAGGAGCAATAGCTTTCAAAGAGGTGTCAAGGGTCTTTTTTACTGCAAGGGGACTATTTTTGCAGCAAGTGACTTCTCAGTCCTCATCCTACAAACAAGGAGACGGTGAGCCAGTGGCTTTGCTAGAGAGGCACCTTTGTGAGCTGCTGGGGAGAACGAATGATGCTGTCAAGGAGCTGCCCTTGCCATTCTTCTGCTTTGGGGCTTCACTGTCATTCTCCTTCACTTGTGTTGTGGCTCCCCTCTGTGCCTCACAGCAGAGGGGAGCATATGGCTCTATGTTTGTTTAATTCTTTATTTATATGTGGTACTAATAACATCAATAATATCAGTGTAAATTTGGAAAAGGAGGTGTGAACTAGCTGCTGTTGCTATCTTGCTAGAGATGAACCTTATGAATTGGGGTACCTTATTCTGTTCTCACTTTTTTTTGTTCTGATAAATCAAAATACGTCATTAAATTCATGTTTCATTTTTCAGTAATATGATTGAAATGAAGCTAATACCTCAATCTGTAATTTCTTATCTGAGGGATCAAACTGGAATAAAAAGAATGTGATTGATAGTATTTAAAGCAGAGGCCTACCCAAGTCTAAATTATTATTCCAATGGTATTTTTTCTAAGGCCTCATTAATTAATGCTATTATAATATTTGGATTCTCCATACATTAAACAAAGGGCAAATTAAAAGAAAATGCCACACATACAGAAGGAACTGTATCTTATTTAGACCAGAATAGTTTTTAATTTTGTTGCCTGGCAGTCCACAGGAACCCAAAAGCTTCACCTGCTTATTTTTTATCACACATTCTGGCTACACAGGACTAGACCAATGCAGATTACAGACATATTTAACAATGAACCCAAAACTAGGGGTGTTTACTTGATTAAACATGAAATGATATGTGGCCCCATTAAGAATACAAAGTGAACAGCACAAGGAACGTAGTCATGATGCTTTTCTCAGTCAATAGCATAATACCTGGACTGCTTCAATTGCCAGTTCTGGCCAGTGACTACATGGTAGCATTATATTGGGTTATAATTACAAGCCTAATTCTCCTCTCTGCTGTTTGTAATTAGTGAGATTCAACTGATCTGATTACACCTGTTCCTTCATTGCACCTGAGAATGCGAAGCGAGAATCAGATCCTCTGTGAATAAAACTTCATTTTATCTTTCCAACACGATAATTATTCATAATACAAATGCATTCTGCATTTATAATATATACTTATATCTAAGGTGTCTGATGAAATAAAGCTGCAAGGTTCTGGGTCACATAAAAGCAGCTATTATTACAGGCAGAAGTGATATGCTGCTTGTCTCAAAAGAAGATTCTCTGTAAATTTTGCCAAATTTTAAACATTTGATCCAAAAATGTGCATGGCAGGTGTTTGCCTCAGGCTAAATTCATTTAGCTAGCCCAAGCACTGTACTTATTTTGGTAAGGTATTCTGGGCAAAACACAATATTCTGCTCCTGTTACAAAATTATACTGATATTTCTTTTACTAGATGCAGTATGCAACAGGGACTCACATTTAAAAAGAATCAGCATTTTAGTATGTAATATGACTTTCTCATAGAAATAATCTGATGAGAACTGTTAGTCTGTGGAAAACAATTGACTGCAGATAGCCAGTAGTAATTTTTTCTATAAATGCTGTCCCTTGTAAGCATTCTTGAGCTTCTCACTTGTACTACAGTTGATCAGTCTGTGTACCAGTCTTGCTGAGCAAGTAAGAATGCTTATCTCTATATAACTCTACCTTGTGCATAAACTATCTTTCCAAAGCGATTTGTCATACAGTAGATCAGGAATACAGAACTGAAACCTGATTTTCTCTATAATGTCTGTTATTTTGGTCCAGGATGAGATTCATCACTGACAACAATGCCTATCTGTGTATCAGCATAAAAATCTGTCTGCTGAGGCTCAGCAAACCTGAAGGAAAAAAGGCCGTTGTGAAAACTGAACAGTATATTTGGATTGAAATGTGAAGTCTGTGTTAAGGATGACAACTTGTGATTAAGAAAACCAATTGTTAATCAAAACTGCTGTAATTCTAACCATCATAGTATAATCTGAGACTTACATAGCTATGGCAGGATACAGTAATATAGAATCATAGAATCATAGAATAGTTAGGTACTCTAGGTTTCCCTGCTCTTTCAGGGGGGTTGGACTAGATGATCTTTCGAGGTCCCTTCCAACCCTTGTGATTCTGTGATTCTGTTTGGAAAGGGCCTCAAGATCATCTAGTTCCAACCCCCCTGCCATGGGCAGGAACACCTCACACTAAACCATACCACCCAAGGCTTCATCCAACCTGATCTTGAACCCTGACAGGGATGGAGCATTCACAACCTCCGTGGGAAACCCATTCCAGTACCTCACCACCCTAACAGCAAAGAATTTCTTCCTTATATCCAGTCTAAATCTCTGTTGTTTAAGTTTCAACCCGTTACCCCTTGTCCTGTCACTACAGTCCCTAATGAACAGTCCCTCACCAGCATCCCTGTAGGCCCCCTTCAGATACTGGAAGGCTGCTATGAGGTCTCCACACAACCTTTTCTTCTATAGGCTGAACAGCCTCGACTTTCTCAGCCTGTCTTCATATGGGAGGTGCTCCAGTCCCCTCGTGGCCCTCCTCTGGACTTGCTCCAACAGTTCCATATCCTTTTTATGTTGAGGACATCAGAACTACACACAATACTCCAAGTGAGGTCTCATGAGAGCAGAGTAGAGGGGCAGGATCACCTCCTTTGACCTGCTGGTCACATTTCTTTTGATGCAGCCCAGAATACGGTTGGCTTTCTGGGCTGTAAGCGCACACTGCTGGCTCATGTTCATTTTCTCATCGGATATGAAATGAGGAAATCTAAATCTAGGCCATAAGAATGGCACATCTATGGACAGTGCAATATTTTACCAGGGAAAAATAGAAAAAAAAAGTGAGTTTTTCTTCAAGTACTGACTGAAATTTCTTTTTCCTTTCCTGAAGTTTCCTTCAGCCTGAAAAGTAGGAAGCAAACTAAGCCACATGGCTCATGGAATGGAAATTTCTCTTATTACAGAGACTTAGACACACAGCTACTCTGAAGAAAAGGTGGTTCCAGACTGAAAACAATCCAAGGAAATGCAAATTGAGGCACTGAACAGAACTAGCAGCTGAAGATGGTATTGCAGCTACAGTAGGTAGATAGAGCTACTTACCAAGTGATTAAAACCATTTGTGGATATTAAAATGAAGAAGAAATGGACTAAGCAGCACGAATGGAAAAATATACATAGCTGAGGCAGATGAGAGAAACAGATGGGCAGAGTATTTCCATGAAGTCTCACTAGACTCAACCCACCATCAATACCATATTTGATGAAATGTTAGGAACCTAAATCATTTAGCAATAACAATAACCAATTGAGACATCAGCAATAGACACAGCAACCCAGAAACTAACTAATGTCAAAGCATATGGCAGTGATCATATCACAGAGAAATGGAGCACTAGATGCCACCATTAAAACAAAACTTATAGAATTATTCAGAGAATAAAAGATCTCTCTCCTCCCTCCTGAAAGAGAAATCATTTGTAATGTAATATCATCCAGGATGTAAGATGAAGTTGGGCAGAAATCTTAGTAAACAATATGCTGAATTCAGCTCAGGTGAACATGAATGAGCAAGAGATAGTCATAGTAAGTACCATCATAAAATAATACATGATCAGTTCTCAAAAACACTTGGAAAGCTTTTGTAGATCTGCAATCATATACTGAGCATGAATCAGGTTCATGCAGTGAAGAAGGCAGAAGGTAATGGAAGACAAAGTATTCTCCTGAATGTAACCTTGCAGAAATGTCTTGTATTCATTCTATGCTATACTGTACCCCTGGCATGTTTACCAAATAATTTAAACTCAGCTTTCCAGACATAACTGGAAATTTTGTGCTCTCATTTTTTTTGGGAGCCATTCAATTCTTTAACTTCTAGAGCTGATTAGCAATGACAAATTCAACTGAAGACAGTGGGGAGACTTGAAATCAGTGTGCCATGAAGAAGGGTATATTTCTGACATCACTGTAGGGCTAGATCTGCAAAAGGCTTTAGACGTCTGCTTGCTATGTTAGGCAGCTAATATTATAGTTACTCTATGGTGTTGACAGTATAGGAAACTATGATTATTTCACTGAAATAGTCTTTGATTAAAAAAAGACTCTTTTATATTCAGTTAATATAACTGTTTCAACACCACTCTTGACTGACGCTGATATAACTGGTACCTGACCTTCCTGTACCTGACCTTCTGGATTCAACATAACATTATTTTGTAATTCTGCAGTAGTCCATCTTGAGACAACAGTTTATTACAAAATGTAGCAAACCAAAATGAAACTAGCAGAAGTGTTAAGTGCTAGTCACCGCTATCACAATTTTCAGACCTAAGCAAATTACAATTACATGTTGAACAGAGACTAATATGTCACTTCTAAACCTACACTTTCTCTGTTTTCAAATGATGCTAATCTTATATCAGAGGATCCGATGTGTGTGTCATATTAATTCAACAGTGCGCTGTGAATGCTAAATTCTATGTAAATTACATAAGCCTTATCAGTTCCATTCATTGTTACAACTCAAACAACGGCAATTACAACAACTCTACAGATTTTGGTGCTGTAAGAATGGCAGATTTATTAGTGAAATCCAGTTAATATTTATCTTTTTATACTATTCAACTACCAACTTACACCTGTACGATATACAAAGCTCCTAGGTAATAAGATATTTCTTTATTGTCAAATCTGCTCCACAGACTGCTGGTAAAGATTACATAGCTCATTTAAATAAAGCTCTTTTGTCAACAGACTGGATATACTTTAAAAATGAGTGAAAGCCTCATGAAAAAAACAAATCTCAGCTGATGTGCAAGTATACATGACAAGATGCACTTGTTTTTTGACCTTTTTCCAGTTGTTAATGCTTTGGTAAGCAGATTAGCAACATTAAATTTAAAAACAGAAAACTGCATTTCAAGATTCACTGAAAAACAATTGAAGAAAAGCCTGAAAAATCATAGTACAATCTTCTACTAAAAATATCAGTGAATGCAAACAAAAAGATCAGTTAATGGAGGCAGAAACACATGAAAGACTGGTATTGTGATTTTTTGCTGCTATCAGGAAAAGGAGACAATAGAGTAAGATCAGGATATCTTTCTGCTTATTGTGGCTACTTACTGTAATACCAACCTGAAAATTAAAGGTATGCTTTCTATTAGGTTCCTGAAAATGTAGCCTAGAGTTTGGTGCTGAGTAGATATAGAATTTGTGTGATGTTATTCTGTCCTCAAAGATTTTTATACTTGCCAATTTCTGCTGCTATACAAGGGAAATATATCTGTACTTATCCAGATGGCTTGCTCTATATCGTTTAGTAGCACTGATAATCAAATACTGCAATTTCATTCCCGGGAGCCTGAAGCAATGAATGGGAATATTTTGCAAAGGTGCAGATAATTGCACTTACCCCAAACCAAAGGTTTCATTTTTTATTATTTTTTTAGCCCCCAAAGCTCTCATCTGCAGAAGCCTACAACTTTCCCTAACTTCTGTCTGATGTTTGCACCAGGCCATTAGAGGAACATGCCAGACACCACGAGCTGAATTGTTGAAACCCTGCAAGTAAACAAGACTGCTCTAAAGAAATTCCTGACCTTGTCATTAATTTCTCCTGTTAAAGCAGCCATAATCTCTAATCATTCCTTCTACAGATTCTAGTGCTTACTCTGAGGAGAGGAAATCGCACAATAAAATGCCATATCTCATCCTCTGTCCCCTCCTAAAGGATTTCTGGAGTATAATTGTTCACACAATTTTCAAAAAGTGCACCATTACTCTTTGGGCATTTAGTGTGGTTGAGAAATTTTTTTATGAGTTTGTAATCCTAAAAATAAAACTAATTAACTTTAACATGGATAAGTTAAGTTACAATAATTTTCCAAGCAATTTAATAGTTAAAGAAGATAGGCTTCATTTCTGTGAAGGTTGAATTCATGTCTTCTTTGCTACCTTTGAAATACAGTAAGATTAATTACCAAAATGTACTTCAGCTGTAGCTCTAGCAGAATACAGAGACAGCATCCTGCCTGTCTTGACTAAGGAACATCAAACATTATGACTATAAACATTTATGTTAAGCCATTGTTTCTGATTCATATAAAGTATATCCTGATTACTGTAGAACAGTAAAATGAAATTCAAAAGAAGACATTTTATTTTTTCTAGGTGACACATACCTGTATCAGTTACTCTGTATAACCGTGAGGCGAGACTGAGTATTCAAGGATCGTAAATCAAGCCCATCTTGCTCTCTGGTCAGAAACCAGCCTGTTGTGACCAGACGGTATTGCCATTTCCTTTGTGTTTCTAGGCCTTTGGTGCCTGGAAGTGATCTCACCAGAGCTGTTATTCACCAGCCTCTTCCTAGGCTTTGCATACTGTGATCATGCATGGCAATAGCCCAGATCATCCAAGGGACACCTCTGCAGTTACACATGCTCCTGGATGCACAGCTGAACCCCCACCAGCATCCCTTTAACTGTGACAGAAACTTGACTTTTAGTTAAGCATTTCAGGAACAACGTGGCTTTCAGCTGAGCTATGCCAGCTTTGCACAAGTGTCTTCCACATGGGTTTGCACAGTATAATACTCGATCAGCAAAAGAAGCCCAGAGGCTGAATATTCTGCAGGGCCAACTTGAGCACAGAGAGGTAAGTGTGCTTCCTGGAAGGCAATGAATCAATCAGAAGAACAGCTGGCCAATTAAGATGTGCATAACTTCTTGCCAGATGTTACCTCTGTGCTGATGGCTGACTGCATCTTAGAGATGCACACTGTTTCTCAACCCCTGGGGCTACTTTCATATCGTTAAATAAACAGAGCTAGGAACCATTCTATGGCAGTAAGGCTAAGTGGCACTCTCTGGCTTTGTCCACACTGTGCAGTAGACTATCCCTTCTCAGTCTTCTGTGACTGCCTCATTGCCCTAAGATGAAAATGGTATTTTAGGGGAAGAAGGGGTTAACAGCTGGATGACTGAATTAATGTGAAGGCTGTGTTTCTGCCTATAAAGATGAAATAGAGTAGGTGTTGCATACCCTTGATATTAAAACCTCTTGGGGTAGGGTGGAATACTGTACTGTGTTGTGGGAACTGAAGCTGGTTCTGTCCTATCCATGTTCCCTGCTTGAAGCAGTCCCTGTTGCATGTTATTCTCAGCTTGTGTTAGGCCTTCTTTTGAAAAGTGCTATGTAGAACAAGCCAAAACAGGAGATGGTGCCATAAAACTAGAACACAGAGGACTATGGAGCAGGTCAAGCTAGGTCCCTAACTCTTTTATTTTGCAGACCAGATGTCACCTTCATGACCAACAGTATCCTGAACTTCCTGTTGAAAGTGTTTTGGAAAAAGGCACATGGATACATGTTCTTATTTTTCTTAAAGAAATCAATTAATGGATTAGGTAGGGAACATGAAGGTTGCAGGGGGTCTAGCTGCAGGGGAAGACAGGCAAAATGTACATGGCTACAAGGTACTACTGTAGGTCAGGTTAGGAGTCACACTGTGAAGGGAAAAAGGGATACCTTGAGACATAAACTGAAGTTTTTAAGTCATCAACTAACTTGAATTTGACATCCTTAGTCTAACCAAACATTTTTTAATTCTTAATGCAGAGCCAGAGACTAGATTTTGGAAATTTTATGAAAATTCTTCAACCTAGTCACTCTCTTCCTGACTTTGACTCTAGCTCTCATTTACATATTTATCCTAGGCAGCTGTTTTCCTTCTTGCTCAACCAAGAGGTCAACATAAGATGACAGAATGCCCTTTCTTGCTTAATAAACATAAGCATCTTTTGGGATTTACACAGAGTCAGAGTCCCATATCCACCACACCTACGTATCAGCTTCTTAGTACAGTCATTTATCTTGTATGATTCTTGGTATCAGTTCTCACTGAGACCTCTAAAGGGAAATTTAATTCTCCAGTTTTAGAACATAGCACTCAAACAGGCAGCCCTTGCTAGGATCTGACTGTATTATCTCACCACCAGTATCTGCCTGTCTGCAGTCAGGATGGGCACTGTTTTGCAAAAATAGGTATTACAGGGAAGGCTGAAATTAAAATGGAGTTTGCAGAATAGAGTTTACAATTAGTTAGATACTTAAATTCAGTCTGTAACAATACATATTATATTAAATAGCCATCAAAATAAATGGAATAAAAATTTCAAGACTTGCCAGAACACTTTGTCCTCAGAAGGGCTTAGGGATTCAGCCACATTTCGTAGGAGGCACAGGGTGACAGAAGGAAAAGGCTAAATGAAGTCACACATTGTCAGGAATTATATCACTCAGTAAGTACGAGAAGTTATTCATACAAATGTCTCAAGGTATAAGAAATACCAAAGATGCCATGAAGACTCACCTAAAGTAATGTGGGTTACAACCTAACATAAAGAAGTTCTGATGACCTTCCAAAGGCACTGATGCACTGTATATCCTTCATTCAGTTCTATGAAGAAGAAAGATGAAAAGAAAAAAGAAAGACAGATTAAGAAGAAAATTAAGAACAAGAACAAGAAGAACACAAGTAATAAGAAAGCATGTGTCTGAGAAGTTAGGAATGAGAATTCTCCACCTTGACAATTAAGCTCTATTTCAATTTGCAATATTCCCACCTCAATATTTCATAAAGAAACCAAAATATTGAATGAATACTACTGGAAAAGCTCATAAATAAATACATTATTTGTAGTAACTCTTTAAAATGATTGAATAAGCAAACATTTTCTTAACTTCTGCTGTTTTATCTGCTCTTCTGTACTCCACAATATCTTCCCCTCTTCAAATTTTGAGAGATCAGGCAGTAAGCAAATAATCTGCTATTACATTTACAGTCTGAACTTCAAAGTATAGTTTGAGTCTTTTCTAGTATGTGCATGGACTTTGAATAGGGCAGAATATCAATAGAATAAAGCAAGCTGAATTCTGTTGTTTCCATCAGAAATCATATTTCTGTGCAAATCATATTTCTCCCACTTTTCCTTCTCAACAGCATCCAGAGATTGGCAGCTATCAATTAGATTGTAATGCTATTATAAAGTATTTATTACATTATATTATATAGATGAATATGTACTTTATATATATGACCACGTCATACATACTATAAAGCAGCACTTTACATACCAGTAAGATAAGGTCTCTGATATAAACCCTGACAAAAACTTCAGTCACAGGATTTTATTCTGCTTGTCAATTAAAAATTTAATGTAAAAGTTAAATGACTTTTCATTTCCTGATACATTAGGAAGTTTCCAGCCACTTCATCCATTTCTAAAGTAAAAAGGGCATTCTTTTTTTCTGGAAGTAGCAATTGTAAGATTCACATACTTATTTTTCACCTGTAGGCCATGAATGCTACTGGTCCCCTCATCTGGAGCACCCATGGAAGCACAACACATTTTTGTCCGTGTGTGTATGCAGCAGTTTCCAGCACAATAAAATTCAGGGTCCTTGTATATCTGATGAGCATGTAGAACTTGTCCTATTGCTGGACCTGGTCCTATTGGACCTCTTGGTACCAAGTGTCTGGCTCTGCTGAAAGCCACCATTGTCCCCGCCACAGAGCTATGATCACATTCTCTATTATGGGGGGCCCACAAAGGCACAGCCAGGCTACTTAGATCTCAGACAGGTACCATGTTGGAATCACAGACCCCAGCCTAGTATGGGAAATTTGGCATCTCTTTCCAACTTCAAGTAGGGTTGCACTGAAAGTTTAGTTTATATCGATGAGAAATTAATTGCACCCAAGATGTTAAATAGTCACCTATTTTTTTTTTGTTTTGGCAAATTTTCACTTATTTGTTACTTCTTTATCAGCTAGTTGTGTTTTCTAAACAAAATTATCTTAAATCTGATTTGATCAAAAAAGTATATGAACCAAGTACAGTCTTAATTATACAGATGTATTATTTATAAGGCAAACACTGTAAACAGATAACATTAAAATAAAAGACCCCACAAAACTGTTGAATGCTGCTTCCAAAGTCGTGTGTATTTAATGGAATCCACTTTAAAATTGCTTAAAATTCACTTCTTAGCAAGGATTACTGTGGTATAATCATTTTTTCCTAACTCATGAAAAATTCTTCAGAACCAATGAAAATTCAAGCATGTATGAAAACAAGGAAGTCATTATTAGCATGTAAGCTTCAGATTGATTTTCACTATGTCAAGAATTTTGCCTTTGTTGAGATGCAGTCTATATAAACCCTTTCAAATAGCAGTTTTCCTAGATAAAAGCTGATGGCGGTAACAAACAGGACAGAAAAAACACAGCTTTGGTTAAATGGTCTTAATGAGAAGGTACTTAAACAATTAATGACCTGAGCCAGTGACTTTGGTAACCATGAGATAGCCGGCAGGTTCCACCTGTCTTGATTTCCAAGATTCTTAGCAGTCACAATTATACAAATAGATTCAGTATTATGTTCCTGATTACCAGATAAATGAAAGATGCAAAAAAGAATCTAGTTAATGCCTTTATAATTACATGTAATTACCTTAAAAGGATAATAAAAAGGAAAGAGAAATATTCAGAAGTTAGGAAATGCCAGATTTACAATTGGTTTTTCAATGTTAATTTAAGACACTATGCATTATGACACAGTCTTATTTATATTGTTCATAGTCTTTTTCCTATCTTTTTCAAAGCAATGGGTGGACACATTGTGAACACATCAACATGTGCAGTAGCAGAGAGTATTTCTGGAGGAGACTATTTCTACAGAGTATAACAATATTCCAGGTGAGAAAGACCTAAAAGGGGTGAAATATTACTCCAAAGTTTCTCACAGATCTTGTTGAGAGCAAATGACAGCTGAGATTTAGGAATCTCTAATTTCTTCTCAGTCTTTGAAAGCAAAGTGGCCTTAATAGACAGAGGTTGTTCCATTTTTCCATAGACTTACAAGATAACTCCAGTATATTCCTGGACGACTCTTTTTCTTTTTTTTTCAAATCACATTTCACCCTTTGCCTGTTCTTGTCCTGCCATTCTCCATCCCACAAATATTCAATCTAATTCTAGAAAGTCTTAATCTCACATTCCCTATTCTCCCTAAAAGACAGTAATGACTATGTCTTAAGTTACACGAAAACATGAATTAATAGTGGACTGAGGGAAGTTTTATCCACAGTGCAAGCATGTGTCAACATTGCAAAATAAAGGAAGATTATGGAGCAAACTCTACCACTGGACATCTGATAATCAACATTGTTCACCTCTGGTTTTATTTCAGACTAACCTATTTGGTTTCTTGAAGACAAAGCCTGCATATTATTCACTCCAGTAACTGCTCCCAGAGCACTTTATATCCCCAGACACCCTACAAGTTATCATGCCACATCTCATGGCATACTATACATCCTTTCACTTTAACACTATTAAAAAATTTACTCATGTGGATTCACATGATTTCGATTAAATGAAAGTGAACACAGTACATAATATTATCACCAGCTAAGGCCACAAGGTCCCTGCTAAGGTCTAGAGGACAGAAATCCACGGCCAAGTGCTGTGCAGCGTGGACAAGCCAGTGGTACTGACAAAGTCAGCCTTGGTGCTGTGCAAACCAAGAAGAAATACCTTTTGGGTCTGAGCCCAAGGAGTGATCCTTGTCCTCCTTTCTTTCTTTTTTTAGTATTTTTTAATATATCGGAAGTGCCTGAGAAGCAATGCTGTATGTTGCCATGATAATGCTGAAAAATACGAAATATAAATGTCAGAAGCTGAATTTTCTGGGTTTGGTGATCTTTTTCTCCCCACTTCCGTGTTTGTTTCTCTTCTGTTTTACAGGACACAAATTCAGCTTCTAACAACAAAAATTACAATAGTTATAGATCATATTAACCAGTTTCTTCTTTTCCTAAAAAAACTGAATACAAAGTAAAAACTGGCACATACCACATGCATCTTGCTTTCTTTTGGAAGAAAATTTACTCTTACAAGCAACGGGGGAAACATTGCACTTTGAAAGCTTCCCAGTTTGGAAGAGTGGAACTGCAGGGCACCTAGCAGGCACGCCTACCTGTCAGTGCAGACACAGTTACCACATCCTAGATAACAAAATCAGTCTGTTTCAAATTAAAGCTCAGGTTGACCAGTTCATCAACTCTTTTTTACCCCTCTAATGGAAAATAAGTGCTTATTTGAAGGCTTCATACTATTCTAGAATTTGGAAAAGCCATAAAGAGTATATGAATAAATCTTTACGAGTTGAATTTATTTTAAAACCCCAACACATAAAACCAGACAGATCACTTAACATATCTTTCAGATTTAATTCAAAAGTGGTAAAGACCCCTTAACTCTGTCCCCTTCCAAGGTCAATCATATGTGCTATATAGAATAATTTTTTTTCTATTACCTGAAACATATACATAAGATAAATCTACCATAAATGCAAATAAAGAAGGAAAATACATCTTCAGTGCCAAACCTACCTCATCTGAGGCAACAATTTCAGGCTAAATACAAAGCCATGTATTGTCTGGAAAGTCAGCTAATATATTATAGATACCAAAGAAGTGCAGGAATTTTAAATATATGCTGTAAATATATTTAAGTACAAAGCTTTGAACTTAGGTGATAGTCTAGGAACTAGGAAACCCAGTTTTTGGTGACTACACAATAACTAAAAGGTTGCTAACTAAAAAGCTGCATGTTGTTAGACATCACAAGATTTATTATGCAGGAAATAGTAGTTTATTATATCATATAAGCTAATAAGTATTTATTGCACAGTTATTGCACATCTTCATAAGATTTAAAGCTCCTAATTCAGCATATTTGTTATCAGTGTTTTTTCACTACAGGACATACTCTTTAGGTAAAACAAAACAAAAACCATATCTTTACTCTCCAAAACTGAAAATGGACAGCTTCACAGACATTAAAATAGCTAAAATAAGTAACAAGGTGGGATTTTACAGTGATTTTAATTCTGGATAAATATAAGATTGTAAATACAGTAGCTGGTAGCAAACATCTGTTTATAGTACTATTACATCTACTAATCTGATTATAATACTGTATGTAGGAAATGAAACAACTACATTTGCATGCCTACAGCTGAAGTCTGTTTTATTTCCCGTGGATCATCTCTGTATCTAGACAGGTGTGTTGACTTCAGGCTATTTTTACTGCTAAACATCTGAAATCACAACTGTGAACCGGTTCTGCAGGTGAGAATTTTCCTGACAGAGTATTTACATTTGAATTTGAAAAGTCATCTGCAGCTTAAAGGAAGAGTATCTTACTTAATGGACAACTATGGCCATTGGTTTTAGAGTTGGCTTCCTTACTGGGACCCATATTTATGATTATGTCTTTCGGAAAGACTGAGTTTTCTCAGTGAATATTGGGTTACTGTTATGTATGAGCTTAAATATAAAAGTTTAGGTACCTAGCCTGAGGCTCTGGGATTTGAAAGCTTTGCCCAACTATCGAAACTGTCGAAATTAAATAGCATTGTGCCACAAACTGGTAACAACAGGAACTGCAAGATCTCAGAAGGAAAACTGCAGCCACAGTGAGGATTCACTTAAAAGAGCTTAACTTGAAAATTCCCCTTAATACCTGTTAAGTAATCACTGCTAGAGGATCAACGTGAAGCTCTTATTTGCACAAAATTTAACTTCAATTCAATATAGCTTTCTTATGTGTCATTTTTTAAACTATTCTTTTCATAGCTTCACGGAAAAAAAAACCAACCAAAGAACAACAAACAAACAAAACAGAAACATTTTTCTAATGGGTTGCTGATCAGAACTGTTATTCTGATGGTGAAATCCCAAAGGGAAACATGTTTCAGATACAAAGTATTCCCTCCAGAGTCCCTGGCAGTCATAAAAAGAAGAACTTCCTGATGTATAAAGACAGTGTCACCACTGTCAGAGAATGCTACAGCAGGAAATGAACCACAAATAAAAGCAGTGTCTTTCTTCTTAGGAATCAAAATAGTTGGTTTTTTCACCTACAATAATTTTGGAGAATAAAATCCTGATGAAAGCTTGAACACATCATGAGAAAAAAACAATTGTCTCGAGTTTTAAATGTGCATATACTGAGGAAATTGCTCAAGCTCGTAATTTATAGAAGGTAAGCTTGTACACAACATATAGAGAAGGTCTCCATCAGTAAATCAAACTCTAATTTTATAGAAGGTGAAATAATGTACAGTTCACAGCTAACTTCACTTTTCCAACAAATGGAGCCATAAATGCAATTTTCTGTCCTTTGCTCTGAAGAATTAATTTTAAGGTATTCATATTTTTCTTCAAGTACATCTTAAGTCTCAATTAAACCTCAAAAAGCTACAATAAAGTAACATTAAGAACCAAGTTAAACCCATCATAGCAAGGAAATTCAGACTTAGGCTAAAAATTTTGTCTCATTCTTCATCTTTAAATCACTCTGTTGTGGTTAGGAATTGTACGGCTTGGAGAAGTGTGAGATTTTTCATACTGCACAGTACATATGTTCCAGCACTTAGGTTAAAGGAAAGTCAGAAATTTTAGCCCTAACTCTGAATTTCTTTACTTTTCAAGGCTTAACTCAAGCATCTATAATTACTTTAACCTGGTCTTTTTACATTTTAATCTTTTTGCAGTAGAATAGATAGTGGAATTCTGAAACCTCCTCTTTTGCTGTGTACTTAAATGGCACTTTCTAAATTTAAAAGATTGAGCACCGTTTACAACATGACACTGAATACATGCAGTTTTAAATGGCACTTAGACATGACTAGCTTAAATGTGGTAAAAAAGGCTTACACATTCCTAATATAAGTTACAAATTCAAACATTCGGGCATGAAAATCCTTTCCCTAAGTTGTTTTCAAGGTTCATCCTTTTTTCTGCAATAACTAAAGCAAAGCCACAGTAGCTGCAGCCATTTGCATCTAAGGAAGAGATGTTTTGCTTTGGTGATATAGTTAATGAGTCTAAAAATATTCAGTATAATAATTCTGTCAAAGCCCCCACAGTCTCTTCAATGAGCAGAAGCCTGCAGGATTCCAATGGGGAGCCAAGTAATGAGCTCTCAGCATTCGCTCCCACACCGTCCAGACGAAATATACTCGGGCCTCAACGGTTCCACATCATTAGCAACATGAAACAAAGACACATGCTTGACTTTAATAAGCGACTAAAGTTGCTGGCTTATTAGGCTGTCACTGCACATAAACTCTCTTTCAGTGTGACAAAAGAGTCCCTTGTAAACAACAACAGAAAAAATAAAAAAAGGAGAAAAGGAGGGGAACCCTTTTACAAAGAGAGGTTGGTATAATTTCATGTAGTAAGTGATTGAACGGAGTTGAACGAAGGCACACAGGAAGTGATGGGTTTCTGACACCGACTCTCACGGGCATGCTGCAGACTGCAGTTTCACTGCTGGAGACGACGGTTACGGTGGGCTGCAGTGATCAGACTATGGGCATATGTGACTGAGTTTTAGTTGATATTCTTGCTAGACAGGAAGTGAAGAAGCTTATTTCCCACTGGGAAAAGGTTCAGGCATGATTAACTTGGGCATGACCAAATAGGTCAACGATATGACAATGTGTCTAGCACAATAATTAAGTGGGAAAATGTGTGTAATTTGTTTCTTCTTGTTCTTCACATACCAATAATGCATTAGCAAGGATTCATTTAATCTCTTTCATTATACAAGAGCTGATACAACACTGTACAATAGCCTTCCTTTTAATATATTCCTTTAAATTATGTTTATCAATTCAGCAAAATAGTTGCACTGATGAATAATCTTCAGTGTTTAAACTTTAACATTTGGCTTGAAGAGCTACCAAGAAGCTCTTTAAATGTTAATTTCTGCTAAAAGTATACATAGACAGAAAAAAATATTATGGCATTTACATTTTAGAAAGGGTAGCCTTTGATCTTAAGTAAAACTTAGCATTAGAGATGTGCAGAAAGGAATCCTCTTGTGCCCCAAGCATATTCCCTATATCAAACATCCTCCTGTTTCATATGAGGGTGACATATGTGAAAAACTAGTGGATGAGGTTAAGAGAAGGGTTCACTCATGCCAAGAGTCACCTACTAGGTTGAAGATCAAAGCTCAGGTTCTCTGTTCCACATTAATTCAGAGCAGGCATGGATATTTTCATGCACTACAAAGTCACCGGTATTGCTTCAACAGAACAGAATGACAAAAAATCTAACCATACACATTCAATAGCATGGCCCTAGAAAAATCTATCTAGCTTATTCGAGACATGCTGAAGTCCCTGATCCAAACAGGTTTAAGCAACCCAAGATGAGTAGCACTGTTCTAGGCCCTAAGAGCACGTTCCTGCTAAAGCTTCTAAACATAGTCCTATAAGGAATTCAGTTCTGATAATCTGACATTTTCTCAAGGAAAAAGATTTCTTAACCAGATACTCTCAGCTTGTTTAAAACTTTATTTCATTCAGAATTTGTTTCACAAATGTAATTTGCTCTTTGAGCTCATTCTCAAACTCTTGATAATGGCAACACACTTTCAGGAGGCAGCCATCTTATGACTGACATCTATACATAGATTGGTGGGCATGTGAAAGAGAATAAAATATTGATTAAAGGTTAATAAAGATCTATATTTGTGGGGAATTCTACAAGAATGTAGTTAATTTTCTTTGGAAAATGTTGAAGGAGAGAGGGTTTTGTAGGCATTAGAATAACTCCTTTATACTTCCAGCAGAGGTGACACAATTTAGAAAGATCACTGAATTAGAAGATAGAACTTCACTGTTGGTTCAACAGGCAAAGTCATCAGAATTTCCAGGTAAATAAAAATAGGTTATCTTTTCACAATGTGAATTTTAAAACAAAAGCAGTGGTTTATCACAGCTTTTATAAATGAGGAACTGCAAGGATCAAAAGCACAGAAAAAGAACAAAAGCAATGAGTTGCTCTCTTATCAGCACCTAACAAAAAGTGATAGTACATAAATAACAACCACAGGGTACATTATAGGAAGAAGTATACTCACTTGCTAATTTCAGATATAATCTTGGGGTACTTCAGCAGCTGGTAGTATGAGCAGAAAGCAGCCTTCACCATGAAGCTCAGGAACAAGGTCTAGAACACAGCCAGGCCCAACTGTATTCACCAGTATACACACCACCACAAGAATTTACATGACTATGGAAACATAATCCTGGAATGCTGTTGCAGGAGGACATACATCAAGCTCCCTATCATTGCATACAGCAATTACAACCAGCTGCTTTTCCTCAAAAGACTGGAAAAAAACATTGAACTCACCTAGGGCATTCCCACATATATGGAAAAAGGACTGAAATGTATACATGAATCCTGAAAAGTTCTCATTTCTGCAAGAAACTATCACTTGTTAACCACTTCACAAGGAAAATATGGCTGTAGTCAGACAGTCACAGTATGACTGTACTCACTCAGTCACAATGAGCACAGCAGATACCATAGACACAAGTAAAGATAATAAATTTTAGTGAAATTTCAAAATTTTGAAGGGAATTTTATCCATAGGAAAAAAAAAAGTCATTATGGATTTTGCATCTATTCAGAATCAGTAGGTATTCAGCTCTTATCCAGATCCACCTAGAAAATACTAAAAACCAAGATGCTTTTGGAGTTACCTTCAAAAGTTCAATAAGCACAAAGCTGACCTAGGCAGGCGGGGTATGCTTGTACGTTTCTCTTAATAATCTCAGACATTTTTTTCTAAATGATATAATTCATTTTGAACACATGAAAAATTCCAATAATTTATATTAAATGATAAATAAATACATGAAAGAAAAATAATTTCCCCAAATTTTCTTTCAGCAATAATACACTCACAATCCATAACTAACAGGAAGACAAACAATCCATATTTGGCACGAAATACTGAAACTCTATTTATACCCTGGTTCCCAGTTGATTTAAACCTTCATTAGAAAATATACAACTGTTAGTGCAGAAAAATAGAAATATCTCATATAATAAGAGTAAATTATATATGAATGAGAGCCAGACACCCTTTGACACACTGCTGATAAAACCCCTGGCTTCAGGCATGCTACTGAATTGGAAACTCTGTTGGGGTAGCACCCCATACAGAATAATGTGAGAATAAAATCATACTATAATAAATTTATCTTAGTGACAATTTTATGCACCATTCACTACTGTTAATTTAATAAAATACCCTTGCAGGGTAGCTGCCCCAGTGTCCCAGATCACATGTTCCAATACCAGACTTAAAGCAGCAGCTGGACTTCCCTGAACAGGTTGTCAGTCACTATTCAGTGGCTGTCAGTATTTTTAATGATCATGGGCAATACTTTAGAAAATTACGGCATTCCAGCTATAATTCTGAGCTAGAACTGTCTCTTCATTTAATTCTGGAAGGAAATTATGGCTGCAGGAATCTGTGTTTCATACAGAGGTTCAGAGTAGCTAAAGATCTTTCAAGTACCATAGAGATTTTCTTAATGGCTTGTGTGCTATATTTTGATCACCTTACATCTAAATAGAAGAAAATGGATAAGGAAGGAAAAAAGCAACATATTTTATTGTATGTATATTGATTTAATATCTTTAATTCTCCTTCATGCTTCTATATATTCCTGTATAGGTATGTCAGAAGTGTAGCAGATGAAGTAGTTTTGCAAGGAAATATAGGCTTATCTGTTTTGTTGTGGTCTCTGTTGTTCTTCACAACACCTCCTTTCTGGGAAGAAAACATATTCACAAAGTAAGGAAACAAAAGATAATCCCTTTTACCGGATTCTCCACGTGGCAGTAGGGAAAAATCAATTACACTAAAACTTTGTTCCTCCCCAAAGAGGAACAAAGAAAATAATGCAATTAGAAATATCTGGTGGTTATAGTATCTTCCAAATGGTAGAAAGTAATGTCAAGCCTCTTTATGAATATCGTAATGTTAACTTGACAGCAAGCTGGTTATCTGCATTCTGTCTGTGTGTCTCTCAGGTTTGCCCTCTGATATGAAGGTTATCATTGCCTCCTTCTTTCCCAGCACATGTGAGTAAACTATACACATACAGAGGCACTGGGGAGTACACATACAATAAGTGCTTCAGAGAACTTAGACAGGTATGGCTGCCTTAGTTACTCTGACATTTCTGACTATGTACAAAAACTGATATTACTAAACCAGGGGGGAGGCAGGCAGATTATATTTAAAGAGGTAAACGAGCAGATATATGGAATCTAAGATTGCTCAGGGAAGCAACTAAGTCAACCAAGCTCCTGTAGAATAAGTAATTATTTTCAAAAATGTGTGTATTAATGGCATCACCATAGTACAATCCAATGTAAAACAGTGCTGTTACCTATTCTTCCTGATAAAACAGCTCCACCTTTAATTCTTCTCCCAAATTCCTACAAAAACAGAAGAAATTTCTGGAAATATTAACTCTTGCCCAAATGAAAGAAAAGTAGTCTCTGATCATTCAACAGCATAATTTTTTGACCTGGGAACAGCATTGGCAGATTGATATTGATGATTTAATGTACAAAAATCTAAAAGCTTATGTAAAACTCAAGTTGTCAGAGGGCTTTGACACATGAAAAGGTTACCATGCATCAGCTGCTCTGTCATTTAGTCACTGCGCATTGTATTATCCGTAACAAATGCTCAGTGAGAGATAACCTAAGGCACACACAGAAACACCATGACATAGCTTAAAATCCTACATAGAACTATCAATAGCATCATAAGACATGGTATTTACGCCTCTAGTTAAAAGTTTTGTTCTCTCCATCTATCCATATTGCAAGTGCACCTACACCTCACTGGGAAATCATATATCCCTCACTCATAGTAGGATAATTTACCATTCTGCTGGTACATGCTGCTATTTGCAGGACTGCACACACAGACAGCTAACGAACAATAACTTGTTGATGTGTCAAAATCAGGACTATGTTTCTTGCGGAAACATGTGTCTGCCATTAAAACTTGGAATTTTGTACTGATCCTAGGGAGATGAAGAAAATATTTTCTGAAAACGTTGTTCCAGAGTTGATACAGAAGGCAGTGGCTTAAGTTTCTATCTATCTTTTTCACCATACAATCAATGCTCTTTTGTTATTAAAAGCAACAAGAACGTGTATTTGGCCGTCATTAAAGAGAGATGGTAGAACATTTAAAATTTCACTTTTCCACCAAAGGAGCATTCTTCCAAGAATTCATTGTACTACAGGATTTTTTTTTTTTTCAACACGAAACTATTCCCAGAATCCATTTCAGGTTTCTCATTCCATTTTGATAATTCCTGAAATTTTCATTGTCTCTACTCTTTCTTAAATTAATTATGAGCTAGTACAGTGCATGAGAACATTGACATGAACATACCACATCTAATATAGTAACACATTATGCATATAACATTGTAATATATTTTCAATGTAAAAATATGGTTTTTGTAGGATTGAAAAGGAGCATGGCAGAAATTCAAAATCAATGGCTCTAAAAAGATTTTTTCACAGGAAATTTAGAGATTTTTGCTTTTCAATATGATGTGAAGTATTTTTAAAAAATACTGCAAGTTCCCGTTTCTATTGGCAGATGAAAATTTAGACTTTCATGGCACGATATATACGCTTTCCTGGAAAATACCATGAACCCGACAAAACTACCAGCTGCAATAAACACAGCCATACAGACTGCTACAAGAGGCTGGAATTTTCACTCCCAACCAATAAAATACCCATCACTGATGGACCTGATGTTCGGAATAAAGCTTAAGGACATGCTACTAATGTGGCAGTTTGAAATCTTGCTTTACTGGGGCTAGATAACAAAAATAAATAAATACTGCTGCCCACTGTAAGAGGACAACAGCAATTCCAAACCAAAAAGGAGGGAGATTTCTTTGCCTTGCCAGCTGTGCTGTATATAACAGGAACGATCAGACTGCATCTCTGGAATGACATGTATCTATTTTATCGAGCAGTTCTAGTACATCAGGGCTATACTGAACTGGAAGTTACATGGTAATGCTGATAGCCAACTGTGATAATTGAGCCTGCAAGGGCTGCAAAGGTTAATATTACTTGGTTGTTTTGGGCCACATGCACTCACCCTAACCTGAGCTCTCCTGAAATGAAAAGGTAGGAACATGGGGAGCTTCATGTTCCATAGGTTGCAGACATACTTTAGCATAAGGGTTGCTATGGTGAGGAAGATCAGACATGTCTGAGCTAGGAGGATCTCCTCTAGGAAAGAGGAGATTAAAAAACACTTCCACCACTTCTATAAAGGCATGGTAAATAGAAATCCACAGAAACTTACTGCCACATCACCTTCTAGATCAAGAATTAAGGAGTTAAGCTGGTAGAGTGAAGACAGAAGAAGGTGAGATAACTATTGACAATACTTATTTCTATCCGCTGAAAAATAAACACAATGAAGGCTGTCCTGACTCTTATTTTCTTTATTCTATTGCCACAGCAGCTCTCCAGTTTAGGCAAGGTGTTCAGAATAGGTAAACAAAAGTAGTGTAATTACTTCTTAATTACTCTTTCTGGGAATAACGTGCAACTTGTGAAAATGTTAAGATTTTCTGCCTAAAATTAAAATGGTCCTGAATTTATGCAAAGCTCTCCCCTCAAATAAATGTTTTTAGTGATGTGAAGATTCAGAAAATGCTTCAACAGCAATAACTGGGATGGACGCTGTGTTGTAATAATTTGGATACACTTGACTAATGCAGTTATTCGCAATGAGGTTGGCACAGTGCCCAAAGCATTGAGCAAACAAATACAGCAAGACATTCAGTTTAGCATCTTCCAATACTGCACTGAGATCTTTGTTTGGTCCAGGGGTATTAATGGACACTATAGTGTAACCTACTATCAAAAATTGCTAAAATATATTTATATTTCTTTGTTAAATTCACCAGTGTGTTTTATGTAAAAAATGCTGGTGAGGCACAAGCATTTTTAATCAAATTAGTATGCAACATAAGGCAGCTGTGTATTCAAATGGGGTTTTAAGCAATTTGGTTGTTTTCTTTATAATAACAGGAAAGAACATTTTGATTTTGAAGGTGACAGAGGCAATATTACCAGAATTAAACAATCTGAATTAGCTTTTTCATGAAATGTAATATGTTTTATGCTTTTAGATGGGATGCTCCGCTGCTTTCAGATGAGCCTTTCACTGTCACAGTCAATGGCCAGGAACAGAATAAGCTCTGGAGGTAGGATTATCCTCAAATTTAATTTTTTTTTAGAAGAAGCTAATGGCAAATGTTTCTAGCGAACTTTAGGTGCATCTATGTTATAACTAGAGAACCAAGACAGGATATTAAAGGAAAAGATAAGTACAAAATTAGTAAACAAAGTTTGACATTTTGCTTAGCTTGAATTTGATGTCTGGAATGAATATAATCTCTACAAACCTTGTACATGTATATTATATTATATAATACATTTGTTTTCACATACACATAGGAAGAAAACAATAGAAATCATTTACATTCATAATACGATGCTAAAGAAATGTATCTTCCAAGCACTTCTATATTAGCTTGTGTAACATGATAGGGATTTTTGCAAGGAATGGATGTAGATTTGGTTTTGTTATATCTCAGGATGAGGAAGTTTTCCTTTGTTCTATAAAACTGCAGTTTGAATCAGATCCACAAAGGACAGCAGTTCACTACTACCATTAATAATAATTCTCTAGTAAATAACATAGTGGCTCAATTTTTTTATATCGTTCATTGACTTTGGGGTCAAGTGTGGTGAGTATACAAATAAAATGTACTTTTCTTTTGTAACTATTACCAACAACGGTTGTTCAGCAAACCAGGCTGGATTCTTTCTATCTGACACTTCATCTGTCACCATCCAAAGTTCCCTGAGGGTTTTCCAGTTGCATGTGTGCAGATCTACTTCTTTAAAGAAGCCCAGATATAGAGGTATCTGTCTGTATCCTCATATGTGTCATACTCAGCTGGTCTAAGGAATGCAGAGCATGGAGGTGGGGAGATGGGAGACAAAGAACAGGGAGACTGGAACTAAGAAGAATGTTGGATGCCTATAGAGCTCTAAAAGGTGATCTGTAGAACATCTTTAGTAGGCCTAAGAACTTGGTGTAGTGAGCTATTAGTGTAGCATAAGCCTGTAAGATTCCTGACATAAGCTTTGCGGTAGAACAAAAATTTGGGGACAGAATTACCAGTAGGATGAGATTATTTTCAGCACTATTTTAATGTAACTAGGCTGGGCTTTGCACTGGAATGGTGATTATATGGTGCTGACAGTCATTTCAGGCCAAGAGTCTTAAAGAGCTGCACCTTCATTTAGGAACCTCTTCTGGCGTGCCAGATGCCACTCTTCTGTCCTGACTTTCCACTAGGATTGTGGCAGCTGCGTACCCTTTGAACCGTGCATATGAGCTTCAAGTACCCAGGAAGATGATTCCCTTGCATAGGAAGGGGGGACACAGGGAAGCGTTTCCAGACTTTGACAAGAGTAGGGACAAAGCTCAAAGCTCTAAAAACATGTTTGCAAATGATGTAGCTTTAATGAAGTCAACAGGTTCATGGTCACAGAATAATCCTCTCTATAATTCCTTAGACTATGAAATCTTGAGATCTCAACTCACACTTCTTTTTTTTTTTTTAATTATGATTATTTTGGGTAACTGCGTTCTATGCTTGCCACAGAATGAGAGAGATAGTAAGAGGTTTGCTGCCTGGCTATGTTACTTTACCCCTAGATGTAAGGCAGAAAGGAGTATTGCTGGGATTTCTGTATGCAGGGGGAACACAGGAGTCATAGAGTACCATAGGGAGTGCTGGGAAAAGAAAATGCTTGCAAAGATGGTGAAAATTTCAGTGGATCTGGAGGAAGATGCACATCAAAGATGACATTTCAAGAAGGGAAATTTTTCTCTGGGTCACTGTTTGTGTTTGTACACCCATTTTGAGAAACTTAGAAATGGAGAAACATACATTTGAGATCAACTAAAGCAAACAAGTGGGATCAACATGGACTTCTCAATAGAAGAACCAGATTAAACCAATGCACCAATACAGAAATTAGGCTCCTGGTGTTTAAAATGATGTTTGGGTTTCTTTCCAAAGTGTTACTTCAGTCACTTTGCTCTCATCAGCTGCAGGAAGCTAGGCATGTATCCCTGACATCAGAAAGTGAAGTACTATTCATATCACCAGGCTCATAATTACAAAACAAATTTTCTGAAAGCAACGTTTGAAATATAAGAAAAAAAACGTCATAGGGGAAAGCCACAGGCCATAATTAGGTAGCCTCTCTTGTAATCCTATTGTCTCCAAGGATTAAGATAAAGAGTCTGGCACTATAAGATCTGTAATCATCTAGGAATAGAGGCAGAGCATTCTGCAATCTATCAAGACAAAAAGAATTACTCAGAAAACTTCAGGCCATTAATGTTAGCCAGAATTATTTTGCAAGAATATCACTAGAAATAATGGTATGGACAAGATACAAGACATTTAGAAATGGGTGATTTAGTTAGGGGCAGACAGCATATATGCACTAAAGGTAAATTATGTTTGACAAACTAGCTTGAATCTGATTATTTTAATGTTCTGTTGTTGAAGGAATGAATTAGTGTCTGCAATTTATCTGATTTTCAAAACTATATTTGATATTTGCCATGAAGGAGACTTAGTTTACGAAGGGGGAATTTCAGGCAGTTATCCAAACAGAGTGAAAATTATCTTAGGAAAACGAAAGAGCATGTCAATTAACAATAATACTTCAGGTGGAAAAAAATTATACAATCAGCAGTCAATAAGCACCACTTTTCTTGACCTGTTACACAAATTGCACTGAAATCAATGTCAAGAATGGCTAGATTTAGTGGTAAAACATATTAAGACTAACAAAGGTGTGTTGGGTTACAGGGGAATAGATAGTAAAGCGTCATCCACACAGTTTATCTCTGGAAATTGGAACAGTTCTGGTAATTTTTTACACAATAATACATCATTCCCACCACCTTTTTTTTTTTATTCAGTTCTACAATTCAGCAAATCCTTTTCAGAAGGTGTTTAATACTTTTTTTTAATAGATATATTTAAGATATTGATATGATGCATTTATTCCAACAGATCCCAAAACCTGGATTTATCTCTAGTGGTTTACAGGGGTTTGCACACAAGAACATGAATCAATATGCTATAGCTGCTTCCTTCATTATTTCATTTCTTTCTTTGTTTTGTACCAAGACCACATCACACTCCTATCTTACAGACCTCTGATAAGGGCATTAGGTATAATTCCTTCAGTAAAGAAAGGAAAAATAGTTTGCTTATATCCCTCCAGTTTAACTTCTAATAAAATATTTATCTTAATATAACCCTAAAATTCTTCAGGGAGCACTCAGACTCAGCTCTATGATTGTTTTGTTTGGGTTTTCTTAGGAAAAATAGACATATTTTAATCCCATATTAACTTTATAATCAAGACACAGAAACAGATCTCTGCATCTTCATTCAAACTGATTAAATTACACTTTTTGAGTGTACCTGGTATGCCAGACATTGAAAATACCAACACTGCTCTGTGGGAAGAGGTTGGTAAGTGCCATTTTTAAAAGGAGTATGAGAGACACTATGTGAAGTTTATGCTCCACATGAGTGTGTGAAGGTATGAACCAGAGTGGTGACAGTTCCAGCACCCACCCAAAGCCCAGCAGTGCATCCCCTATTTGCAGACAAGTGGTTTTGCAAAGTCATTGGTTAGGGTGTAGATGTAGCTGCAGGTAAACCTCATTGGCCAGGTTAATGTTCTGCCGTATCAGTTCTCCAAGCTGATACTCAGTACCTGTAGCGCAAGTGAGAAGTCAGACTGCAGTTGCAATAATTTAGATGTGCTGAAGTTGTCATAGAACTGTGCTTTGAATGGGCCCAGTGAAAAGTGTCTAATATCTACACTTAGAAGTATCTTCAGTGAGCCACTTGTCATGGAGTTCTGCATCCTCCCTCAGTCCTTTCTGACCTCAGGTGGGTTCTCCCACTTCCTCTGTCCTTCATCTGTCCTAGCTGTACTCTGTCAGTTTGCTTAAGGAGCTAAGGATCAGTCACTCTGAAACTACTGCAACAACACAGTGGCTCACTGCCGTCATGTCCAGTTTCAACCGAGAAGCAGCAATAGGCTTCAAATAACTGTTTATATGTCAGTATGTGTTTTTAATTTGAAGGTTGAAATGGCATGTCAGGTTGATTGAAAGGTGTATCCTTGCTGAAAAATGCCAAATAGCCCCCAAAGGGAGATGCAAGTGTTTCACACCTCATTGAAGCAAAGTGTTGTTTACTAACCAGTTAAGTATACAGGTAACTTCTGGGTACAGAAAGAAGCTTTATTCTAATAAAGCTTCTCTTATTCTCCTGGGTCATATGTTCTGCTAGTTTCAAGGAAAAGATTTCATCCCTTTAGACCTCCCAGAAGTTTTGAAAGATGAGAGTGACTCTAGAATATGAGGTGGTATACTACAAGAACATTCACAAAATCTAAAAGCCTCAGAAGCACCTTATTCAGAGGGAAGCAGAAATCTAGCTGAAGATGGGAATTGACACATATTTGTAGCTAAATAGAGTAAATGTAGTTTTTAATTTATTCTTAGTTAACATTTCTTGTATCTGTGTTATCATAATTTTTTCTATTTTGAATGAGTGCTCGCTCTTACAGACTGGAAAAATTTCAAGCAGTTGGGCAAAAGTACTCTTCACTGAAGGGGGAGTGACACTAAAAAAAGGGCCTCTGGGACTCCTTAACAAGGGTTCTAATCCACCATATCCTCACTGTATCCAGAGAATAAGGAAAAAAAATCTTCCATACATACTATGCAGGCCAGGTAGAAGCAAGAATACCAGAAGAAGCAGGAGCGGCTTGCAGTGACTGTTAGCAGCCTTGGAAGTTCCCTGACATGCAGTAATGTAAAGAGGTAAAAGCTTGAACTCTGAAAATCATGGACTGCACTCCACGATCCAAGGGCTGAGGGTTCTCAAGAAGTGGAATACTCAAATTCTCATTCTCACCATCTCATTTAAAGCAAAGTCTTGAAAGAAGATGTCATACCTTTCAGTAGCATGCCCAGATCTGGGACCTACATTGTTCTGGGGCTGCTTCCTTCAACATCACTGATGAAAATACTTCTTTTAGCATATTTTACTCACAAATTATTTTAGAGTAAGGTTCTAATGTTAGATGAACATCTTAATGACTATTTCACCCTTTTTGTCTCCTTCAAAACTAATTATTCACTGTGTGTGACAATACAGTGAGAAACCAAGACGGACTTGGCCAAGGATAATTTGTAACCTGGTCATTCTTGGGAAACGAGGGAATTTTATTTCGAATCATATTAACAGGATAGCTGAACCTGGGAGGAAACTGAGCATCTGAATTACTGACATTGAAGTGGGGAAGTACTCCATCTCCCCTTGCTGAAAAATATCAAATGCCCTGTCTAGATCTACCCAGTGATTTCTGCATATATTTTGGTTTTAATCAAAACAAACAAGCTGATAATTTTCAGAAGCTAAACTTTTATTTTCTTCAATCCACAACATTTTTATTCCTTTGTCCCAAATTGTGGAAGTCCTAGTTTTAGTTTAGCTTAAAACAAATTTGAAGAATTGTTGGCATATTTTTCTAACTAAAAATTGACTTCATAGCTCTGCTATACACATTGGCAATACAGCCAGATAACAAAAGAATGCCCAATTTTGTACCATCACCTTTTATTCCAGCTTTTTCTACAGTTTACTTACTTGTAAATAATTACAGTTAATGTAATGCAATAGTGCAGCTGACTCACTGATGCTCCAGTCCAGACACTTTAACCTCAGAGACAGCATCATTAGATCCTACTTTTAAATTTCCCAAGTGAGCATGAACAAAGTTCCTAGCATGGTAAATAGGCAGTGACAAAATCTGCTGAAACTGAAGAGGAATTTGACTCACGATCACTAGGAGACAGCAGAGGAATTAGAACTGGATGATAGGTCCTCTCATTCCCACCAGACACTCTTTTACTGACAAGAATCAATATCAGAAAGACTGGCAGTTTTATATTTTTCTTCTCTAGACCCACCCCATCTTCTGCTTCAAGCCTTTACTATTCTTGGGATACATCAGCACTCTGGCATACATCTCTAGCAAAGGCTTGAACTGGTTCTGCACTGGCAAGGGCAGCACATCAAGCTTCTGTTTGCTTTTCTGCTACTTCAAAATCAGGAGGGTTTGACACCGTTCAGATCACTTTGTTCTTTAGATCTTTGATTTCAGATTTTATTGGCCCACCACATTTTTAAAATTGTGCTTTAAAGATATTAGTGGCAAATTGTGCTCTTATTACTGTGTGCCCCCAGTTTGTTAACGTCCTGCTTTCAAGAGCCTAGTCTCCTTGCTGTTGTCAAAGGAATCCCCCACCCAGTTCTGCCATTCTTCCTATGCAGAGCAATTTGTTTGAACCTCAGAAATTTCAAGAATGCCGGGACAGCAGAATGGTGTATCTGATCTCAGTATGTTCCCTTCTCAAGTGCATGGATGCTTGCAGTAGTGGGCAGTTAAATATCTAACGGGGTAAGATGTCTCCCATTGACATTATAGAGCTATCCTTGAACAGTCTGTGGCAGCCCTTTATTCTTATGCTCACATATGAACCTGAACAGCTCTTAATGAACAATAGTCATAACATTATCTGAAAGCCATGCCATGGCAGGTCATACATAATGAAGGTGTACCACTCTGAAGAGAGGCACTGAATGCCACAACATATTGATGCATGACATATACCCAAAGATTTCCATTTAGTTGCTTTGTTGTAGGACAGGTTTTTTTCCTAAGGTACTTGTTGTCTTAATGTTAATGAGGCCATCAGCCAAACCTGTAATAGGATATTCTCTGTGTCTTTGTAAAAATTACAGTTTTGGAAAGCTAATGTGATTCATACTGTTCATCAGTTTCTTTCCACACTGTGTTTCAAAGGATAAAGTGATTCTGCTTTCTCACTCCAAATTTCTAGTTAAGCCATCTCTCATCTTTAAAGTTAATCTTAGTTGTTAACATGTCTGGTACTTATACTGCTGTCACTTGTCATAATACTTATCAACACATGAGATGACAATCCTGCCTGCTTTTCTCACAAGGTAGGATATTATCTATGTAGACAAACCTGAACAAAGAAGAACCCTAACAGCTATAATAGTTTCCTTGAGATGGCTGCTTATGTAGACTTACATTCTCCACATAAATTTATTTTTTTACAAATCTCCTAGTAACTTAATTACATAATCACTGTAAACTGTAGAGTGTGCAGTAGCAGACTAGGACATTGTTGAAAATTACTTACAATACTTCGCATCCTCCTCAAAAAAAAGACCAAACCACAAAACCAATATATAGTATTTCCATGATGAAATACATTCCCTGAGATCTCTGGTATATTCAAGGTTATAACAGCTTCGTAAATAATCTAAATTTTGGGGAAGTAGTGAAAAGAATAATGACTCTTAGAACAAAACCATGTTACAATATATAAGCTTCCCATCTTTATGATAATTTAATGTGTGCCAAGAAATCTGGGCACCTGGCATGCCATAGGTCTTTCACAAATATCTTTATGAGTATCAGGCAGACTGCAGTCCCCAAACTCCTCAGACACTATGTTGACCACAATCTGCCTCATTGGGACATATGTCTTCGGGAGTTACCCAAACTGCAGAGAGAGGTTGGACTTAAAAACTGAAAGCTGATTGCCTCCACTCCATGGGTTATAGATAGTAAAGTTACAGTAGAGGTCCTGGGGCCATATTTTCATATGACTGGTTCAGAGTATGCATAAGTACACACGGACATTCAACAGTCAGTTGAGAATTGTTTTGTCAGACTCTTTCAGTTAATTCTACCTGAGACCATTATTTCTGATTTATGCTATTTTAATCCTTTCTGGGCAGAAAGATTTACAAAGGCACAACACAAAGTTTCTACCAGTTTCTAGAATAACATTTATATAACAAGGTGCATTAATATTATATGTTAAACTATTAAGAATTTTTTAGCTTGCAGGTGTACAAGCACGGAAAATGTAGGCCTAATAAGACTTTAACAGAAGTATCCCTACTTACGCATTTGGGATGAGTTGCAGTGTAGGTGTGCTTTATAGTGCTGAAAGATTCTAATAAATTTGTTTATGAGCTAAAGAGGAAAGCAAAAGTATGGTTTTTATTATTTTAGAGCATTTTTTTAGTTGTTTGCTGCAGGGTTTTTTTTGTCAGTTATTAAATGTTAAGATGTTTTGACACCAAATATTTTTTTCCAAAATATTTGCAAGATTAAGCTAGAAGCACTGTGACCTTAACGATCTTCTTAATGCAAGTTTGAAGTATATGTGAATGAACATGAATTTATGTAGCTAATAAGAATGTAAATCTCAAACTATCAATCCATGTGGTTAAAAATTAACACGTAAAGTAGATAAAATAAGACATGGATATCTTTTGAACTTTTGAACTTTTCCTTGGGAATTTGTTTACTAGTCAACCATTCAACCTGGCTCCTTTATATGTAAATAATAACAGAAAAAAAGCAAAAAATATAAATACAAAGTAATTGTTTTTTAAAAAAGAGAAAGGTTGAATTTAAGAATGGAACTACTCTGCCTATTGTTTCTGCCTTTTTTTGATTAAATAAGTTTGTGACTCAGCAATAGTTCTATCTCTGTACAGTGTTACAGAACAAACCAGTGTTATTTTAGGGGCAAGCCAGAATATGTACAGATTTTCATAGTACAAATATCTCATAAAGCAGGATCTAGGTAAGGTTTACTTCCTAAGGCAACTATGTTGTAAAACTTGCCCAAAGCTGTTTCCTAACTAAATGGTATTTTTCATGAATACATGAAACAAGACAGAATATCACACCTACCAGTTGCCTGAAGTCTGATCAGTCTCATACCAAGTCTTTCCTCCAGTTTGTGTATACAGGCATATTGTTTACATACAGTTTAGAAGGAATTGTCTAATATAAGTGCTAACAATATCCACCGTTTTCTACTTTGATTAGTAGAAGAGAGATGCTACCAAAGTCTATCGTTTCCTATTCTATTTTTCCTGTGCTGAGTAGAGTCTGGAAGAAGCATATGGATGTGGGGAAAAAAAGAAAATAATGATTCTTTTTAATTAAAGGTAGAATCTTTTAGAATCTTTTGGGAAACAGCAAATAAAGAGAAGCTTATGCTTTGAGGTAAAGAGCTGCTAGTGGAAGAACTGAGCTTACACAAACTTCTTTGATCTTTTGTCTCTATGTGAATTTACTGATGGTCAGCAATTCAACACATGAAAAAAACCCTCTACTGATTAAATTACTTGATGTTTTACAAGAGATAATTTTTGTTTGTTGCCTGTTACTCCTTAACTCAAAAGCTGGCATCACAACCTCCTCAACATCAGCACCTGTCAATATAGCACTGGAGGAATATTTGATTTGTAATGAAACTTGCTAGGTTTGTGAAATCGATGTCTATGCTTAATGACATCGCCACCCATGAGTCCCCTATTTAAGGACTATCTACTGTAAGAAACCTGAGCCATTACAAGAAGGAATATTCTGATTCATCTTGTTTGTCTTAATATCACAGGTAGCACTGAGGTAGAAAAGGGGTCAAATATCCTTAAACTATCTATGACCACAAAGGGAAAAAAAAAACAGTTTTTTATTGGCATTAGAGAACACTCAATTTTAAAAATAAATGCCTAAATGAATTAGCAACTTCCTATATTTCTTTTAGAGAAAAAACAAACAAGCAAACAAAAAAATACCAACAAAAAAAACAAAGGAGATTTCACTTCCTGTATTGGGACACCTTCTGGGAGATTGTAAGATCTAACACTAAAGTCCTATAGGCTTCACTGTGTCCTGCAATTGCAGAACTGTGGTCCTATGCAACAGAACTGTAACCTGACTAGCATCTGATATGGCTGGTGCATATGGAAAGGAGGCCGACTTCTCTACAAATTACCTCAATAACTTCCTTTTGCTATCAAACTAATAATTTGATTTGTCTGCCTGTTGTATTAATTTTCTGATGGAGTCATTTGAACTTACTGAGTTATTGATTCAAATTTAATTATAACATTAACTTGATGTTTACATTGTTTAAATATAATTAGCTCAAAGAAAGTCTAGCAAATTTGCATAATAAAAAGCTTACTAAAGATACATTTTTTTTCCACATTTTCATATGAAGCTGGTTATTCTGTCAACCTACTGTAGTGTCAAAACTCTAAAGGCAGAAAGAACCCAAGTTAAAAATAGTATAAATGACCCATTTTTGCTTACTATTATCTAGTCTTGTCATACCGGCAAAAAATAAATGCTAGTTCCATTATCCATTTTTTATTCCTGATCAAAACAGTTCTGAAAGCTGCTTAAGCATTTAATTTAGAAGCAGATAAAAAATCTGATATTTCTTCTGTGATAATTTTAATTTATTTAACACTGAATCCTTGAGCTTTATTTTTCATTTAAGGTTTGTAAGGAAATGAGATGGGGGTATGCCATAATCTTGTCCATGCTTTCACTATTACTCTTCTGGAGACAAGAAGCAATCCAACATCTCCAGATAAGCAAACTGACTAACAAAAAAGGCAATTAAGAGACAAATTATTTTTTTGTTTATACAAGAACAGTATTTTTTTTTCATTTAGGTCAATGAATAGAAACAACAAAATTGGAAGGAATTAATTGTTTAAATTGACATACAACTATTTTCAGGTTTACTTTATATTCTATTTGATCTTTCTACATGACAGGGACATTATTCTTTCAATAGCTATATCCCAGAAGAGTAATAAAATAAAGACAGAAATATCCAAGAGGGCTCAGAGTCAGATACATGCATGAGAAAGACATGAAAATATGTTATCTATAAAAGCATAAAAGAACTTCACTTGACTTGTATGACTTTTTGTATCAAGCATGCTACAGCAGTCTTTTGATTCTAATATGAAACTGTAGTAAGGATCATTGCACTAATGCATGAGGATTTGTGATAATGTTGCAGAAATTTTACTGTCAAAACTGAACTGCAGTGTAATGACTTTTGTTATCATGGTTTCTAATAACTATTCAGCATGAATTGACCCTACATATGTTTTACTGCAATAATGTCAGTTATCCATAAAGTAAAAAATAGGAACAGAAATCAATAGTCCCCCTCCCCCAGACTTTCACTGTAATGTGGCCTCCAGAAGATAGCAGATTGTGAATATGAAGATGAATATTTTACTTATATTTTAAAGCAATTATAATTTGCATGGAATCCATTTTAAAATGAAAGTTACGTGAACAAAAACAGTGATCAAAGTCTTGTAAGACTATGACACTAGCAGTGTTACAGACAGATTCAAATAAATAGATTCTTAACTTATAATGATATCTCATACCTCTGTATTTGGGAATCAGATTGGGCAACCATTGACATTTTAGTATAATACTTTGGAAGTATTGCTCGGAGAACAGATATTCCAAGATTATTCAGCACAAAAATAAAGTTATGATAAACAATTAGATTTTATTTAAAGCATAATCATATTCCTGGTGCTAATATGCTAGCCCATTGAGATTTCCAGAAGAAACTGCTGTTATGTATTTGTAGGGCAGAAGCTGCGTTTTGCAAGGTTTTGTTACTGAAAGTCTACCACAGAGAAACAAGCCTACAGATCTTTTTCACACAAGATTTTGCAAAACCAAAATACACATGCAAAACCTAAATAATCTATCAACATTATATATATATTTATGCATATAAACCCTAGCTAATATCTAAGCTCAAAAGCAAATGGTTAGGAAAAATATTAATTATTAGGGAAAAAAAATCTGTTAATTAAAGTAAGTATTATGTACTTACGGTCTGATCAGCAACTATTCAAAAATATGATGCTTTTTAAAAATAAAAAAAATAAATTACTAAGCAAAACATCTCAAAGTCATATAGCTATTGCAACTCTACAGTAATCTGAAATCTCTACAAAATACTGTCTAGAGGCAGCATCACAAACAAATATAAGCCCATTACTATTCAGCAATGTATATTCTCTCCATTTAATAAGTTCACCTTGCTCAGAGTAGAGAAGCTTACAAAGTCATGACAAAACCCTTCATGTTACCAAAGTATTATTTCACTTGTCATCAAGGTGATCCTTTCCTAGGGCTGAACAAATCAGGTTCTTAGGAGTCCAAGGCAAACTTGCTTCATTAATATTAATTAGAGAAATTAAAATATGAAATTAAAATTATGCAAAAAACCAAAAAAAACAATTTACCTTTTTATTTTTTACATTACTAATTCTAAAAATTGGAAGAAAATTGTCAGGATTTAGGGAAGAATGAACACTGTTCTTGAATGTTCATGTTATTGTAATGCACATACATATATAGCACAGCAGGTAGAAAAATCATTACTTTGACACTACTCCAGAATTGATTTTCTGTTGCAGTTGTAATTCACTTATTAGCAAAAACCTGAAAAGAAAATATAGGTTCTTTTTATAAGTACTGTATGGAATCAACATGTTTTTTTCCTTTTGTCATAATTCCTAAATACTTAATGTGATAAAGGTACAATGATATTTTGTTTTAATAGTTGGGCTAGATATTTGTTTAACAAAATGAAGAATTATGAAAAGGAAATTAGATGAAGTTGTGTCTGTAATTCTCGTATTAATATTGCAAATAGAAGCTTTCTTCTTCGAATACACACTGCTGCTGAAGGGCACAGAGGACTGTCCGAAAATCTAAGCGTTGCCATCACTTACTTCTAGTCCAAGCTAGGAACATGTATTTTAACGCTGATTATAAACTCCGATGGAAAAGCAACATACTTATAACCATTTTGTTCATAAACAAGACTTTAAAAAGTGAAACAGATGATTATATAGCACTGCTGATGAAACTAGGTCCTGTTGGTATTGCATTACTATTTTGCAATATTTTACTATGTTTATTTTACTGTAATCAAACTGAGAAGGAAAAAAGCAATAATATATGCCAACTCATTTGCAATATTCTTTGCTTCCAGACTACACCGAGTTGCATGATATCATCCATACTATGTCCAGAAGAGGTAAACTGTTGAGTGAGAAATCTGTTTCACAAATACTACTAAGAACAATTAAATTCTGAAATTGTAGAAGACAGATATTCTTACATTCAAATAAATAAAAGGTCTAAATGATAACATAACATAGATCTATTTTTTTCTGTAGAGAGGCTTGAAAAGTATGCCCTAAAACTGCATTCAGAAAAAAAAAATACTTTAAATTCCTTCTATAAACCAGTCCTTTTAAGAGAATGTTTCAATACTCATAGAATTGCCTCCAACTTGTTCTCCAAATATGGTTATCCTTTAGAGTATATGACTTAACCCCAGTTTTGTTCTTGAACTGTGGAAGAGCTATGGAGTTAACAAGAAAATTTTGGAAAAGGTTTTATTTGTATCTAGCAAGAATAAACTGAATGAACTGAATTTTAAAATTAGAGATTAAGTGAGGTAGCATTCAAGGAAATGAACAATGAATGCAGATATGGGTATAAGACATAAAAAGGATTGATAAGAGTAAAGTACTAGCAAATAATCTGAATTTCACATTTAATTGATCTATTTGAACACTCCTACACTGTACTTTTAGGAAATGGTCTAAAATATCAATATACCAGGACATGGTTTCTGCATAAATGACCTCAGTTAATAAAGATTTTTTCCTGAAATTTTTGATTTGAACCTGTCTCTGAGCATGATGACACAAGCAGGCTTGTATTTTGAGAGCTGAATATAAACACAAGGAAAAGAAACAGAAAAGACTTTTTCTATGAATTGTCATTACATTTACACAACGAAGTTTTACATCACTTGACTCAGGCTCCACAGCACTGACAAATTATAAAATCTATCTTTTAAAATGCAGCTGATTAGTCTATAAAATGTTATACCCAGAAACTATACATCTGGCATGGAAGTTCATCAAACTAGATTTTCCCTTTTATCATTTTTATTTGACTGGTTTCTATATTAAAGGCTTATAAAACCTGACTTGATGTCAGAAAAATTTCCAGGAGGAAGTATTTTGCAGAGAAGTTATATGTAATGCTGGAGTACATTTTAATTATATATAAAGAATAAATACATTTCAGGTGTAAAAGTGGAATCCATAAAAAAATTAATTTTGAATACCTTACATGAACTGCGCTGTAAAAACACACAAACAAACACCCCAAACAGATAGGTAGGATGGATGGATGGATGGATAGATAGATAGATAGATAGATAGATAGATAGATAGATAGATAGATAAATACACACAGCAAGTAAGAAAAAAAAAAGGACATATGAAAAGTGTGAAGTAACCAAGAAGAAAATAAGAATTAAAGTGACAGGTGTTCTATTGTTATTAAGTAGCTGCATTGATCGAATGAATTTTAGAGATGAGATAAATGAATAGAATGAGTGATGATAGCACTTTACCTGCTGATGATGTTTCACGGCATTTTCCACCCTGATTCTATTGGCATAGATTTCTGTGAGGTCTTCTTTACCTTTTAAGTAGTAGTTCTGAATGATTTGATATTCTTGAGCTAACAACAGGTTTTCTTTCATGATTTTCTCCAGAGCAGCCTAAAGAGAAAAGTAATTTATGACACTTACTGCAAAATACCTTTCTAAAATATAAAATCATAGGTCACTTCCACAATTTCCCTCACTCATTCATTGATTAACATCTGCAAAATAGAGATGACAAGAAGTTATAGCCTAAAAGCTTTTAAAGGTAGAATAGTCCACTTAGGAGTCTATACAAGAGGACTATATGTAATCCCTTATGCAGAAGCATGTTTGCCCTTGCAGAAAAGCAGAGCTCAAAGAACATCTAAAGCAGTTAGAGCAAATGTCACCACCATCTGCATCCTGGATAAAACTTGTCAATCCACCAGGAGTCAGGGCAGCCCTCTGGCTTGACAGTCTGAAACTGGGTATGGAATGGTACTATGGGAGGTGAGGAGCAACAACCTGGCCTAGCAGTTGCCTCACCAAAATCCAAAGAAAAGAATTGGTGCTACTTTTGAGAGAATAATCATACGTTATTCTGCTCTTCAACCTGTCAACAGAATGCTGTTTAAGTCAGCAGATGCCTATCTGAGGCAGAAAAAAACATATTTTGACCAGAAAGTAATTTAGATTAATTTTCTTAGGCTTGAGCCACTATTTATATATTAATCCTGAAAGAATCAGACCCTGTTGCTGTCAGTCAAGCTCTCTTTTGAAGTGCAACATAAGTACATATTGGTAACATTTCTGAAACAACAACTGGTTTAGCCACACATTATAGCCACAAGTTCACCCAGAACACATGAGCAGTAGTAAACTTTGGTAAAATTCAAACCCTGTTTTACTCTCTCTTGTGTCTCTTAAAAAAATTAAACCTGTGAATTAGAGAGCTAACAAAGTTTAAGTTCTTCTGGGGTCACAGTGCATAATATCAAGAATCCATATGTTTTCTGAGTCTGTTCCCAAGTGTGTAATTTAGTTTCCCACCTTTTAAAGACAAAACTACCCAAGGGAAATAGCAGCATGCCTGAACAGGTTCCTAGCCATCCCTTGGAGCTACTCGAATTTTGGGAGCTCCCAAGACAGTTAGCATATTAACAATGATTTTACTTCTTTTTCTATGCAGTGTCTTAATTAAGATACATCCACTTTCTGTAGCTGCATTTATATGCAATTTCTAAAAACTTTGGCTAGAAGGTGGCTGTGTTTATGCAACTAAATCTAAAAACTCTTCCTGTATGGAACTGTCAGTCTCAACATCACTAAAATATTAAAATGCTATGTGTCTGTCAGAAAACCTGCAATAATAAAAAGAAAGATTAGAATTCAGTGAAGAAGATGCTATTATCTCCTTTATTCATCTTTGGTTAGAGGTAAAACCTGTTTTTCAGACTGATAGCTTCCTTAACAGACATACAGTGCTTGATGTTAATATGTTAACTCAATACCTGCAAACAAGTAATGCCTTCAGTATCACAGGAATATGGGTATATGACAGAAAAGTTTGCTTGTAGAATGTGAATATCAATATAGTAATTTTCACTAGTATAGAAACCTGACTATGAAGCAAGTGAAATCCTACTATTTTATATTACTTAAAATGGTCCAGATATTTTGACAAAGAATAACAACATAGGAAAGAAAAAGCAATAGCCATCTGCAGATATTGTAAGACTCAATGGCTATGCCTATATGATCAATTATACTAGCTGCCCAGTTCCCAAAATTGCTTATGTCAGCTGAGATAGAGAAAGTGAAATGGTTCTTCTCTAATTCACTCCTCTGAAAGATGAGCAGGGATTCAGAAAGTAAAGAGCATATATCCTTTAAATACCAAACTGTCACCCATTGATGTTTCTAAAGAGGGTTTCCCAGACTGTAGGGAAGGAAAAAAATAGTCTTTAAGAGTATTCTGTCCTTATGAAAGAGAGGAGTGGTCAAGCTGTGACCAAAATTGGCATGCCAAATATGCACTATACCTCTTGCTCCTGTTCTAGGAAAACAAGCATATGATCTCAAAGCCGATCATAAAATATTTAAGTGAACAATCATGACATTTGTTTTATCTCTGGCACTTGAACGTCTGAACTTGTAGGCTTGTGAACTGATAAGAAGCACCATGATTCATGAGCTTTTTTTCTTTTGATCCTCAGCAAGACTTGAAATCAAAGACTTCTGGTACACCAGTCTTTGTCTATAAGTAGTGTTTGACTTCTTCCAACATTCTGGAAATTATGTCTGAAATATGGGAAGAAAGTCCAATGAGTTACTTTCTACAGCTGGGAATTTTTTGGAGGCACTTACCTGAAATGAACCTTGAGTTGCAGAGTAGAGAGATCAAGTAAAACTAGCAATGACCATATTAAAAACAAATGAAAAGATATTTCATTTTGCTATTTGTATTTAAGGTAGATTTCTAGGAGGAAATATCCACCGGGATTCATTAAATAATAAAAAAAAAAAAAATTATTGGGTGCAAGAGATTGGAAAATGAGGTGATTATTCTAGGGAAATATTGCAACATGCTTGGTCTGTTATTATGCTTTATTTGGACACCTGGTATGAGAGGTGGAATACCAGGCTACAGGAAATTTCCACCTGATTTAACAGATACACTTTTTCATCATTGTGTTCTCTTATTCAACACAGCAGCTTAGGAAGTTCCTCTCTTTTCCTGGAACAGCGATACCTTCCTGTGAGTTTGTTGAACACATTTGAAGTGCAGCTCCTGTCTGCTGTAATACAAATTAGTGCTGATATTATAAAATATATGGAAGCAAGGAAAAATAAAAATACCAAAAGCCCTTGTCATAACTATCAACATATTGTTAGCACAATGGCTGCTGAGCAACGCAATAGGAAAGCAGATGCAAAGACCTGCAACATAATGACTAATTATCTGTCCTGTGCCTCAGACCATACACAATTTCTTGTAATAGCTACTCTTCAGTCCTTTTAGGCTGCAGATATCACAACTGATCTAGTCATGACTGTTACAGACAAGCACAGAGAAAATATGTTTCATGTTATTCTTCTACCCTTCTATGTACCAAACACTGTATTGCAAGTGATCCAAAAATTATTTTACAACTCCATGTTTGTGTGACAAAAGTTTGAAAAGAATCATAGAGACAAATCTTACGAGCACCAATTTTTGTCCACATAACAATATACCTATAAACATGATATAAGTCCCCGTGTTTTACGGGGTCAGTTGTCATTTTGAATGGTCACTTTGACAACAGTGTTTTATTTGAAAGAAGAGCAATTGATTTTGACAATCAATCAGGTACATCAGCACAATAAACTAATTATTAAAGGATCTATAGTAATTGGTTATACTACTTAAACTTGATGTTGTGAGGAATGAAATTGGTTTCCTCAGGCAGCAATGACTGTTTTGTAGGCATAAAGTATCCTGTTCATAACATGAACAGCAAAATAAGAAATAACTTATCTTAAAATGTCTGTGTTCATATGCGTCTACCCCTCCCACTCCATAGACCTTCCCCAGAGAAGTTTAGCAACATTTTTTCCATCAGTGTCTGTTACTTATTATATGTGTCCCTTCGCAACCGGATTTGCCTATCCCACACTGGCCTTTTTAGCCATCAGTGCGCTTGTAGTAAGCGTGGATAAAACCCTTCCCAAATCTTCGTTTGCGAAGTCAAGACATGATGATGATGTTGGTGTCCCTTCCCAGGGCATAAACCGCAAGGTGATACCAAGTATCACAAAATTATTGTAATACAGTTGACAGGTCCCCTAGCCATGCACAAAAGAAAGCGACTGTGAAGCAAGCATAAGATATTGGGGATTTTTTTTCCTCTGTCTGAGGATCAATTGATACAACTAATGATTATTAGGATATAGTTTGAGCTGTACAAGTCACAGAAGCTACAACATAATTTGAACTGATACAATCACGGAACTCTCCTTACTTGGGATCTTCTCAATGCTGCCAACTGCATTTGATAGTCGGTAACTTATGCACCAAGGTTCACACAGCTACTCAGTAGATTTCTAGAACAGCAAGCCTTTTAAGGCACACAGTGGAAACAGCTGATCCCTGCTTAAACAAGCTCTACATGAGTCAGGGGATTTACATTGTTGATATTACATGCTGATCTAACAGAGACTCTGATGGTCTCTGAGCTGAAACAGGTCTTCCCTTGTATCCACAGCAAAGAAAAAACACCACAGAGCCCAAAGTTACTGAAAATAACTCTTCATCTGAAAGACAATATATTTTTATACCTGTGGTATGAATTTTTGCTTTATTATGTTTGGAAGGACTTTTAGGAAATGCACACTGAAGTAAATACGGAGATTGACAGAGGAAAATGAGAGATAATTTGAATAATTTGCTAGAGACCATTTGGAGAAAATTAATTACTCTATCAGGAGGAATATGGTGTAAAATGCTTTCTGACAGATTACATTTTTCCTATCTGCAAACAGAAGTAACAATAACTACAAGTAGCCGTCCACTGATAACACGGCACCTGAATGGCAATTATAGTTCTGAAAAAAAAACAAGTTTAATTCTGATGCGGACTCAAGTGGAGAATTAATATGGGGAATAAACCAGATAAGCATTAAATGTTCAGGAGAATATTTATGTAGATGTTATACAGATAATAAAGTTATTATCTATGTATAAATAAAGTTATACAGATAATAAATATTGCTAAAATAACCGGATATACTGCCAAGTAGGTCTGTATGCACCTGTCAGTGTTCTCATATCTTCTTCACTATCTTGGATGCCATCCTCCCTAACTTAAATGATCCAGTCCTTGTTTTCCTTAAGCAATGTAATTCTTTTGGTAACTCCTATTTTAGGGTACTTGAACTAGAAGAGCTAGTTGTCTTTCAGAACATAAAGATATAAGTAGCTCTTTTATGTCTATTAAAATTGTGAAATGTTTGTCCCTGTGCTGGTAAATAGAAATGTACCTTCATAGTGCTCCTTGGCAATTAACTAATTTTGTTGGGGTATAAGAGAAAAATACATTGTTCTTATTGAAAGAAACAAGGAGAGCTTTCTCTAGAGCTAAATTTTTGTCTCTATTTCAATTTTACTATCAGTCATGACCACAAGTGTTTAGAAAGAGAAAAGCAGTCTTCAAGATCTTTAGAAAGCAACCAGATCTTTTCTAGTTTCATGTTGCAAAACCAGAACTTGGCACTGCTTATGCATATTAAGCATGTATATCTTATGTATACGCAAATTCAAGGGATATGCAGGAGACTGCAAAGTTCTTAAGCCTTGAACCAATATGAGTTCAGCTTCAAGGTCTTGCTAATTCTCTTCGATAGGTCCTGCAAAAAAAAACCCTACAGTTGTGCTGGGAAGGACAACTGAAGAATTGGCACTGTGAAAGAAGATAAAGAAAATGAACTGATGAAAACAGATCTGCATGATGTCTGGTGCTACGATTGTGTTAGGGCTCAGCAGTGATTTGCTGGCAGCAACTTGGATATGTCACTTAAGTAAGTCACAGTCCTTTATTGATATCATGGAAACAGATTGGTATCAAAGCATTAAACTGGAAGTACAAGCGTGATGTCTTCAGGTAGTAGGGGTCACTGACTCCACCACTGGTGTCATGAGCATAGTTTCAGAAGACGCAGGAACAAATTAATGACTCCACAGAAATGAAAAATAAAAAAAGTATTAAAGAAAGCAGAACACAAGTGAAAGTTCAAAGACAAATAGAAATCGAATAAATAACACTGCTGTTGCAGAAAATGTGAATGACAATAGGCTATAAAGCAAAAAGGAAGAGAAAGCACATCTTAGATTTGATGCTAACTGTGGAAAAGTGTAACTCTAAGAGATTTTATTACAAGCTAATTGTAAATAGTTGTAATGATGCACAGTGCCAGTAAATCAGGAATTTATTGGGAAGGATCTTAAGGTCCTTTCCAACCCTAATTATTCTATGATCTCATCAGATCCATTGGTTCTCAATATAACAGAAGAAAACATCAATCATTCACAGACCAGAAAAGATACAAGCAAGTTCTTTAGAGCTATGCAGTTGGTAGCAAAATGCCTCTATATCACAACAGATGCTTATATTTTTTTTTTTAAAGAAATGCATTTGCTTTAAAAACCAACATTTATGTTTATTGAGAATAATGTGGATACAAATATAAAAATGTTCCTTCAAAGTGTGTTATATTCTCTAAAACTTTAACACCAAATTTGGATTCATTATTGCAGACTTTTCAATACAGAAAGATTTTATTTCAGGAAAAGTAAAAGCTATTTGTTTGGAGCAAAGTCAATCTATAAATATAATGGAATGCAATTCAGTATTAAAACACAGATTAAAGTTGATACAAGCATAAAAAAAAGATTTTGAAATTACATAGAATTAAGAACTTCCCCAATCCTACATCCTCCTGCATACCTTAAGTTTATATGCTTTGTCTGAAAAGAAAAAAAAAAGTTTATGATTCCATTATTGGTTTCTGCATAACATAGGTTTAGACTGTTAAACACAAGCTTATTTGCCTATTATTGCATCATTAATTTTTCTTCCATATCATCACAGTTTGATTATATTTACCTGCCAATATTTTTAGAGCATATTATGAGAGAAAACTTCACTTGCAGTCCTATTCTGCAAAAGATGAAACTGCATGGGATTTTCTATTTATATATTTATTTATTTCATTATGACCAGTTAAAGATTTATAAAGACTCTCTATTTTATTATATATTTAGGAATGGACAATTCTCCATCACTAGGGGAAAAGGCTAATTGCTCACAGTAAGGTCATTAGATACACACTTTCTTTCTGTCATTACAAAGACTACTATTTTTACATTAATGGTACTATGCAAAGTAGATGAAGCAAATTAATAAATCTTATTCAGAAGCTAATGTAAAACCAAATGTTCTTTCAGTTCTACAGATGTAAAAATTAAAGTGAGAAACATATCAAAAAAGCAAAAATAATATTCAACACAATACCTATTAACTGCACTCAACTTCCATACAATTACAATGCCTCTGAAGTGGCAGAAAGGTGCAAATAAATAGATTCATAGGGTAATTGTGCCGATTTGATGTTAAATCCCTTGGAAAATTTTAAATTTTTCGTTGCTTTGTTAAATGAAACGTGGAAAATATACTGGATTTTACAGAAAAATCTATTTTATTTTACCAATTATAAAAAACATTTGCATCCAATTCTGGCTTTTCAAATCCATCCATTTTAATCTCCACACAGCCAGAAGGACAAGATTTCAGCCTTTGCATCCAGAAGTTTTATAATCCTTTGAAGAATTAATAACACCAAGTAATCTTTAGATGGTAATCAATATTGATATTTTGTCCTAAATTAATGTCCTACATGAAATATTTTATAAATATATTTTGGCTAAGCTCAGTTACCTGCTTTGTTCCATTGACAAGCCATTTGGCTTCAAGGAACTTTGCCATACTGATAACACATAACTGACACTCAGTGGTTGTCTTGGCTGAAAGTTTTTTTGCCCATTGCATTTTCTGTAGTCATGTCCATTCAAGCATCCATAATAAAAGTTCAGTTTCTAGACTTTGGTTTATAACATTCCCATAGGATCTCTTGCATGCGTATACAGTTTAATCCCAGTCATTGTTTCTCATAGGATTCCGAAATCCAGTAGCTGAGATTGGAGAGCTGTGGACCTATTTACTTTGAGTATTTCTATAAGCAGTATTGAGATAATTGAGAAGATGAGACCTAATTTTTGCCTTTTAAAGCACTTAGTGAAATATATATATAACAAACAAATATCCTTAAAAGATTCTTTTTTAATCTTTTTTTTTTTGTTGAAGAAATCCTCACTTTCATTTCAAGAGGTAACATAAAAAGATCTACTCTTCTTGCATTATTTTTTTCCAGACTTTTCAAATAACAGAGAATGCATCTGCACTCCTCTCTACTCCAATTAGTATAAAGTGGCTTAAAATTTTGAAAAAGACAGTTTGGAAAAGTTTTACTGAATAAAACTAAACATAAAATGAAAAATTTAACAAAACTTTCTTTTTGTTTGTTTTTTTTTTGTTTTTTAATGGACAGTTTTAAAAGTAATTACTTTTTTTGTGCAAATTCTGTCACCTTTTTCAACGAAAATCAGGAGTGTCCTGTACCCTTAAATATTAAGGAAGTTAAATTTTAAACATACAGTATATTCTGACTACAACATAGTAGAATACCAGAACTTTAGTTGTCCACTTAGAACAGGTCTGCATTCTAGGCTAAAATCTATCACTAAGAGCATGGTTCAGCTCCTTCCCAATGCAATACTGTGGTTGTCAGTACAATAATGTTTGCACCTCAGGCTTTCTCTACTGTGTTAAAGTCTTGATAATTCAAAACCTGAAAGATTACCTTATTCTTACATCCCTATCCTACAGAATCCTTGGCAGAAATTCCTTTTTTATGAAACAAAGAGATTGTGAGTTTTCCTTTCAGTTCTCCTTTTTAAGTGAAATTGCAGATCTGCCCTTTTGTGCAAACCTTCATTGTCTAAAATCTACAACATAAATGTAATGATAGCCCAAATATATAAATAGCAGAAATGACGTATACACACAAATCAGATCTACTGCAACAAGAAGTTCCAAGTAACAAGGAACAAGACATGAGATGGTTGGGAATCCAAAAAAGAAGAATCCAGAAGGTTTTGAGTCAATTTGCTGTATGCTGGAGACTCTGCCTGCCTTCAGTGTAAGAATTCCAAGGCCAGTGCAGAGGGTTAACTTCTAGAAACAAACTGAAGATGTGAAAAGGAGCCCAATATCCTTAAAAGTGTCTGCACAGGCAGTGTAATGTTAAAAAAAGCTATCAAGGATTTCCCTACTTGGTAACCTCAACCTATGGTAGAATATGGTTAAGCTTCATGAGAAGTAATCTTCCAAAACACTTTTCCCATTGGCCACTGCATGTAAAGACAATACCAGCATTAGAGAGGAAACAATAAGACACAGAAGACTGTAACAACTTCTGCTGGATGTTCACTGTATAGCATATGTCACCACTTAAAGGAAGCCTCAGAGAAGCCAAACTTCAAAGCATAAATGGTCTCATAAAATCTAGTGCAGTAACTGTTTATGATGAAAATATAATAATAGTTTATGTAAATTGCATCAGTTTATGCAAACTATTCACATGGAATTGTTAAAGAATTAATAGTGAGGCTTCTTTATTAAAAACTTATTTTAAAAAACTGGTAATGCTTACAAAAGAAATATACTTTCCCACACAATGGTAAAGATATATTCATTGGAACTTTTCAAATAGAACGTTTTACAGTATCTCCCATAAACAAACAAGGACAAATATGGTAAATAGTTTAAACTGAGTGTAGCTATTAGGATTTCACAGAATCCTACCAGCTCAGCAGATGTGTGAAATCTGACATTTTCTGCATAGAATAAGAAACACAGGTATTTAATATATCTTCTGAGCAAGTAACTATCAACATGCACACAGACGCATGGTTTTTTTATGTTTTTATCCACATGCTTGTTTCACCACACAGCGGTTCAGAAGATATTTAATTAATGAGGTATATTTTATTATTGTTTAGATAAGTAATCATAGAAAGCACACATATAATAAATAGCCTGTTCAAACTAATTGTCATTGAGTTTGGGATACATTTAGATGCAGTAATAATATGAAAGTAATTCTAAAGAAAGTTAGATTTTTCTGTACCAAAATATCTGCTTTTCTACAGTTCTTCAGGTTTTAGCACTGCTCATTCTTTTCAGAACTGCCATTTTCTATAGCAATGGTACAGTAGTTGCTCTACACAGGAATGATAACCCAGTCTAATTTGCTCATTCTTGCAGTTTCAAATGTAGTAAACACAACTGAAGTCACAAGCATGGCTATTAAGAAAGAAACTATATCTTTGTATTTTGGATAAGGCAAAACTGAGTTTTATGAATGTCAGTCTAAAAGCACAAAGCAGCATGCTCTATAAATAATCTCAGAATGAAAATCAGGATAAAAAAACAAGACAACTGTCAGAAAATAAAGCTTTTTGAGAAATACCTTCTAAATGTACTTTACCTGTTTCTGTGTATGGATGCACTATCAATTATGACTAAAGAAGTTTTGTCTCTCACTATCACAAGTACATGGTCAGCACATGGGCAAAGCAAAGGGAGCTGCACACAATACTATTTCCCCCTCTACTACAGAACCCCAACAGAAGATAAAAAAAAAAGGAGATTGTTCAATGATAGGAAAGGAAGGATATAAGGATGAGAATAATTTATATGTGGATTACAAAACCTGAAGAACTTCAGTGATCAGAAAGTGGTACCTTTTTCTATCTTTGAGTGATGTACGTATTCATAATGTGAATGCTCCAAGCAGTAAGTTACCATATCCACAATCATCACAGAAGCAGTTGCTGAGTTCTTGAAGCAAATAGAATCACTCTATCACATGCTGCATTAGCTTTGAGTCTTCCTCAGTATTACTGCAGTGGTTGATAAGAATATAGATAAAGCTTCAGGAGACATTAAGAATGGAGGCATTTTTTAGCAAAGCCACTGAAACAGCTTCAGCTCTGATAGGTGCATTTCAGTGACAGCACAAGGCTGTATTTGCATGGTTTCACAAGACACCCTGACATATTTCATACTCTCATGCAGAGAAGGCCATGTCCACACCAGCAATTAATATGAACCATTTGGCTCACCATTTTAAGAATTTAGTTTTGCTAGTGCAGAAGTAAAGAATTCCCTGGATGTCAAAGTGGAAAACACGCTTAGTTTACAGGTATGAGATATGGAAAATTAAACAGAAATAATGACTATGTGAATAAAATGAAAGTCAGGAATCAAGTAAAAAGAGTAGGACAGCTGCTTCCTGTGTGGAAAGAATATAATCTGTGAGAGATGAGTCATAATGGTCTAAGTGTTTATCCCCTCCTTCCTTATCAAGGAACTGTCACACATGACTCTACTTCAGCAGGAGCTAGACTTTGCTGACTTTGGAAGATTTCATCTATATGCTAGGGAGAAAAGATTTTACTGCCATGTTCTGCAGTAGTGAAATAAAAATGAGGGTAGCTATACGTGCTGTACCTAAGTATGAATGCTTTCATCTGTGGGTTCAAGCTCGAAATTTTCATGTTAGTCTCAATTCCCCCACCTATCAAAACAGAATGCTTTTCTTTTGTCCCTCAATCTAGATAGCTGAAACAAACTCTGTTTCTCAGTGGATCAGGACCGGAGTAAGATCCATTTCTTTGGCATGTTTACAAACCTAATAACCTTTACCAAGGTGATGAGCCATCCAGTTGATCCTTTGGACATTAGCTGCTCCTGCTCTCTCTGGAAAAAAGCCTGATCATCAAAATGTTAGCTTGCTCAGTACTAGAGCGCAATTCTTTCAAAGTCTGTTTTTAAGGGTGAATAGTCAAAATCTCATATCACCTCCTTCCCACAAGGAAGAGAGGAGGTCTCAATACAGTACATTATCAGTAATAACTGGAGGGTAATAGATTTCTAATACTGGACTATTTAACAACTGATGCCAGAGGATGCAGGCATTGAACACCTTAGATGCTTATAGAATGACAATTATTATCAGAGTTGAAACAGGATATGATGCACTTTGTATAATACACAGCTAAGGAGTCAATATTTGGTAGCCATGACAGGTAAGGAGGTCAAGCAAGATAAAATGTGAGAAAAAAGGAAAGTTGGACACTAAATTAAAACTTTTCCCTCTGTTACGACAGGACACTGTATTTTTTTCATATTCAGAACAACTGTTACAAATTTGACCACTAATATCTGAAATACAATGTATTTGGTCTCATACTTTACATGATAACTCTGCAGAGACTGTATAAACAGTCAAAGAAAAGTGCTAAAAAGTCTAAAGGATAAACTGAATTTTTTATGACTGTTGTCTGAAGACAATACTTTTAGACACATGGATGACTATGTGCTTATCTTAGGGAACATAATTTATACTGTTTGCTTTCACTGTGCAAATATGTAAGAAAAATGTTTTATGTTTTATGTCCACATCATATCAAAACAATGACATAGCAAAAATTTAATAACAAAATTATAACCTAACTAGTTGTTCATTATGTTCAATACAGCTAAGGAGTTGTTTAATGGCTTATTCCTCACATGTCATTCCAAGTCCACTAATTTATTCTTGTGCTATGTACACTACCTAATGAAGATGTTATACTCAGCTTTTCTGTTTTCAAACTCTTCCATAGTTTATTTTAGTCACTGAAAATGCGCCCATTGGTTTAGCTCTGCATTTCAGTGGGATCATTTCAGCTCATTTTGTGTGAACTTCAGAGAAAGGACAACAATTATTTGTATTTCACAGAGTATATTGTCTTTGAAAATGTATACACTTGGGGGATCATTATATGTCTGTACCTTATGAGGAACATTTTATGTATAGTATTATTTAGCATGGTATCATTCAAAAATCCCCATATTCATCTCGTTCCCATAGCACTTGAGGAACAGAGATGCATTTGAGTGAAGAGAGTAGGAGTGAGTAGGAAAGTCTAAAAGCTGTATTTACTCACACACTACTACAGGCAAATAACATTCTTGCTTCCCAAAACCTCCTGCTTTTGAAAGATCAACTAGTATCAAAAATCTTCTGCAAGACAGTAGCAGAACACTTTATGCTGGATTTATTTACAGATTTTTCCATGTGTGTGTCATAACCACATTTTTTCTGTATTACCAGTAAATTGAAGATTTTGATGTTAAGACCTCCCTCTGTAACAAGCATTATTTTTCAATTCCATTTTTAAAACAGGAATCAAAACACAACCCAATTATTTTTTAAATATTAAGTACAGTTGAGGACATAACTTGCATATCCTAAGTGCCTGTCCAGTGCCTTAATCATAAACTAGACTGACAGAGGGCCCATACCGACATGGATCACAATGAAGGAACTATATCTAAGCACTTAATTTTAGATGAGACACAAATGAATGTGGTATTTCCTTTCATCTGTGCACAAGTTCAGCCTGCTATATTTTGCATTGCATCATTTCTTCCCCTTAAGAAAAGTCTCACGTATTAGTAAACTGAGACCTGGGAATCTGTGCTCTGCATGATTTGGAGCTAAATGTTTATGGTACAGACAACTGAAATAGCTAATTCAACAGAAGCAGAATACTGTCTTTCACCTATTTTTTGTCATGCCTCATCATGATCGGCCACACATAATTATGCCAGTTTCTAATTTAGATTGGTTAGCCTCTATAGGTGCCTATTATGTAAATTGAAACATGCCATAGAAAACAACTTTAATATAAAGCTTCTCATTCTACACTGATAATAAAAAGAAATACAATGAGAATAATAAAGTAAACCTAATCTTTTCTAGCCCTCAGCCAAAAGTGTAAGAAATATCATGTCTTTCCCACAGAAGGCC
>NC_047527.1:44262599-44287599 GCF_012275295.1 Melopsittacus undulatus | reverse complement strand
AAAAAAAAGAATCTGATGCTCCTCCATGTCTTTTATCTGTGTGGGAAAGGAAAATTCAACACTGGGACTAACAAACACCATGCAGAGCAAAGGATTTTTCCTCAGGTAATAACTAAAAGAGGATCATGCTATTCTAGGAAAGGATATATTTGAGATAGCACAGATAAGTTTTTTTCTATTCCCAGTAATCCTGATACTCAGATCTGTACAGCATATCCAGATAGAGAGAAATCCACATAAAGATATGTATAACTATTAGTAGTTAACTCTTTGTCGTGGTTTAAACCAAGTCCCCCAACCTCCGGAGAGTTAGGAAGGAGAATCCAAAGAATGTAGCCCCCACGGATTGAGATAAGAACGGTTTAATTGCTAAGGCATAACACAAACCCCCTACTGCCATTCACTACTACAAATAATAATGATACAGCAAACAGCAAGTGAAAAGAATACAACACCCCACCAGCCACCGACCCATAACTCACTCCACCCTGCCCGGCCGAGCACCATGTGCTCCCTCCTCCATTTTTCTCCAGAGCTCTACCCTCCAGCCTTCTCTTTCCCAGTATGCATCCTGGGCATCACGTGCTATGGTATGGAATACCTCATTGGCTAGCCTGGGTCAGGTGTCCTGTCTCTCCTTCCTCCCAGACTCCCCCTGGCTGGAAAAAACCTTGAACAAAAACACCCTCAAAACATGCTCAAACCATGACACTCTTCCATCACAATCATTGGGATGTTATACATCCAAACATCTCTATATAAGAAACATCTCACTGTCTACCTTGCAGAATTTGGAAAATAGTTGAATAGATTACAACTATTTTATTGATTCATTGAAATGAAAGATATTTCTATGATTTTGATACCATAGATTACACGATTTTGAAAGAACAAAGCTTTTATTGCAGAATTCAAAAAACATGGAGGTCTCTGTTTCCTTCAGTGCTAGATGCAAAGTGTGAATAAATTACTTCCAGCAGAAGTCCAACATTCTTCCTTGTACTACCACAAATCTGACCAGGGTAGCAGAACTATTTTTGTAACTTTTTTTGTTTGTTTGCTTTTAATTAATCTTTTGTATAAAAATTGGTTCTTAGTCTTATTTCATGTTCAAGAAAATTCCTTATCAGTACTTCAGGGAAATAATGTTCAGTTCAATCATTCTTATAGCTAAAAGCGATGATTAGCTCAAAAGCCACTACAGTAAATAATAAAAAGGTAGATCTGCTCATGGGTGGGTCTAAAGAAGAATCCACAGTGGGATTGACTGCAAAGTTAAAATTCTACAGAAAAATTCTAAATGGAAATAAAAGTGCTGATCTCAAGGCAAAAAAAAAGAAAAAAGATGAAACTGTCCCTTGCCAGCAATTCCAGATTACATAAATCAATCAAGATTGTGGGTGTCTCAGCTACTTTAGAAGTCTAGCAATTTAGCCTCTCCATCTTGTCCCATGATCAATGCACTTTTAAAACTGCACATTCCTCAAATCTTTTGTTTAACATGATCAGCTTTCTGGACTCCATGGAAGATTTATTTTTTCCTCAGTGAGAATTTCCTCTTTCCAGGCTATAGCACTCACTCTGTTCATGGTGATTGGATCTAGCATATCACAGTGATGCTGCTGATGAGAAATTTTTTTTCTCTACCTTCAAGTTTCTTAGTGAATATGTCTAGTAGGTCTTGGTATAATTAATTTTTTTTTTTTGTCTACATGATTTTTCCTTATTCTGTCTAAATATAAAGTGGTAAAACTCAATAAACTCTAAGAAACATTCATTTGATAATACATAAACATATAACATTCACCTTATTTTCTTATAAACTTGAAATGTAACACAATAATTGTGATACTGAGTGAAGGATTCAACCTTATTTCCTTTGTGTACACTTTTCAAAATTCAAAGAGCTTTTAAACAGTTATCAATTTAATACTCAGCATTTTTTAATATGAAGAATCCATCACACTGATGTGGGTGAAAGGGTGAAGCTGTACACTTCATGTGTCAATCTCAGTCAAGCCTTTCAACATTCTTGGTCAGGTGATTTTTTTTTTTTCAGAAGTACATCATGTTGATATCCTTATTCCAAATAATTTGTTTGACTTCAGAAGCTGTTTAAAAAGTTAGACAAGCTGAAATTGTCCACATTTCATGGCTGGCCTTTTCAATAACGACTATAAATTGAACGGAGCATGTGGCTGTTTTCACAGGAATTGGTAACTAGAATTACTGCTGCTTCTACTTGTGCATCCATTCTAATGAGAAAAAGGGAAAAAAGAATACAGAGGTCTTTCTGGCAACATGGCATCCATTATATTGACTTTGAAAAAAAACAATCGCAAAACCTTATAGACTCATAGAACAGTTAGGGTTGGAAAGGACCTTAACATCATCAAGTTCCAACCCCCTGTCATGGGCAGGGACACCTCACACTAAATCATGCCACCCAAGGCTCTGTCCAACCTGGCTTTGGACACTCCCAGGGACGGAGCATTCACAACTTCCTTGGGCAGCCCATTCCAGTGCCTTGCCACCCTCACAGAAAAGAACTTCGTCCTTATATCTAATCTAAAATTCCCCTGTTTAAGTTTGAACCCATTTAAGTTTGAACCCTTCTAACTCATGGGTGAACAGATCTGTTATTTTCAGACAAAGTGTCCGAAGGTGGAGCAAAACTAGATACACCCATTGCTCTTCTAAATACAATCAGTCATGGATCATTTAGGTTGGAAAAGACCTTGGAAGGTTAAGTTTATGATCCAACCATAAACTTAACTTCCCAAGTCCACTGCTAAACCATGTCCCAGTGTGCCACATTGTCGTGGTTTAAACCAAGTCCCCCAACCTCCGGAGAGTTAGGAAGGAAAATACAAAGAATGTAGCCCCCACGGATTGAGATAAGAACGGTTTAATAGCTAAGGCATAACACAAATCACCACTGCCATTACTACTACAAATAATAATGATAAAGCCAATAACAAGCGAAAAGAATACAACACCCCACCAGCCACCGACCCATAACTCACTCCACCCTGCCCGGCCGAGCACCGCGTGCTCCCTCCTCCATTTTCCTACTGAGCTCCACCTCTCCAGCTCTCACTCTCCCAGTTGCATCCTGGGCATCACGTGCTATGGTATGGAATACCTCATTGCCTAGCCTGGGTCAGGTGTCCTGTCTCTCCTTCCTCCCGGCCTCCCCTCCTCCACCTGGCTGGAGCACATTGCTCAGAAAAGGCCCTGAATAAAAACACCCTCAAAACATGCTCGATATCAAGCAACTGTTCCCAGCCCAGCAGAAAAAACACAGCACTGCACCAGCCACAAGAAGGAGAAAAATGACTGCCACTGCTTAACCCATGACACACATCTACATGCCTTTTAAATATCTCAAGGAGTAGCAACTCAACCATTTCCCTGGGCAGCCTGTTCTAGTACTGACAACCCTTTCAGTGAAGAAATTTTTTCAAATATCCACTGTAAACTTCCCCTGGAAAAACTTGAGGCCTTTTCTTGATTTCAGACTTTCATGTTCCAAAATGATTATTGTATGACCTCCTTTTAAGAACTTTAGCTCTTAATTTTAAAGTATGATGTGGTCTGCTACAATTCAAGAATCAGAAGAACCCAAACCCAATGTTTAAGATTTAAGATAGTCTGTATTGATTTTTATTATAGCCATGGATTCTGTTTATACCCCGCTTATGACAAGATCCCTTCAACAATCCTTCATTCTGTTAACATCCTGGCCTTCCTGGCTGAAATCTGTTTAAGTATGCTAAAGAAACATATTTGTGAGGATAGTTATGTTAAGTATACTTATAGGAACATTATCCTAAATAAAAGGATTTTTTTTTTTGGAGTTTCACGCGAATGTGAGTAGTCAGATTAAAAGTGGTAAACTGAAATACTGGAATTGGAGGAGTTAATAAGAGGAAAAGATTCATAACTGAGTGGTATGGATTCCTGGTCATTTCAGTATGTTCAGGAAGTGGCACAGTTCAGCTATTGCAGCTAGTACAGTCATAGAACCATAGAATGGTTTGGGTGGGAAGTAATGTTTGAAGATCACCTAGTTCCAAATCCTTGTCATTAGACCAGGTTGCTCAAAGTCCTATCAAACCTGGCCTTGAACACCTCCAGGGATAGAGCATCCACAGCTTCACTAGGTAACCTGTTCCACTGTCTCACTGGTGTCTAAATCTTTTGTTCCAGTGTGAAAGTGTTTAAATATCTTTGGAGTTAAATAAATACTAAACTAAACAATACTACTATTTTCTGTTAGAAAACCTTATCATGCTTAAAACTGAATGTGTATTAAAGACGCTCTCTGAGCTGAGGGCTAAGTAAACAATAAAATAATATTAAAACCTAGTGTGAAGTGTTGCATATTTGAATTATTTTCTGTTCAGTGAAGGCTTGGTTAGGAATTTCTGGTTTTGTGAAGCTAAACTATCAGGAATATTTTAAAGAATTAAAAGCATATAAGCAAACTGACAAATTGTGTCAACTCCCACAGATAACTGGGCACATGTTTAAATCAGTGGATATGAGTAATCCTGTTAAATGTGTAGAATTTGAGCTTAAGTGCATAGTTCTAAAATATACCGCAAACATGTACTAAAGTAATATTAATCTTGAATACGTATGTGCACACGCACACAGGAACGTATACATTTACAATAAAAGGGATTGTTTTTCAAAACTGAAGCCATCCAATGATGAATTTGGCTCTGTTCAAAGCATATCTTTGTTGCCTTCTGATAAAAAAACACACAGAATCCATGTTACAATTAAGTTAAGGCACTTATATCCTAAGCAGAATAAAGACTTACAGATTTAAATCTTGCATAGTGCATGCAATGCCTATGTACACTTGATACATAGGACTCCATTAGATACTCCGTCACTGTCCAAATACAATTTTCTTTTTCTTCTTTTTTTTCAAATGAGTCAGTCAGAAACCTCTGATAGCACCATTTCAAATGCAAATAATTCTGTTCCAACTGCCTCTTTACATTAGCTAAATGAAGTCATCAGTAAACAAAATTGGAAGAAATCTTAACACAACTGCTGTAAACAACTTTAAAAGTTTTATATCCCAAAAGATTAAAACTGTTAGAAGACAGTTCAGATTCACTGGAGATGTTCACCACTGATAGAGTTTATAGTCAAAGAATAATCTCTCTCATCTCACCCAAACTGATACTGGTCACAGCAAATTATAATCAAAGATAGATTTCTTGGAGGGTGATAATACCATTAGATTTAAGGAATTAAAAATACATGAAACTTTTGAGTTAATGAACAGGGTCCTTAACTGCTCATTTAATTCAAACAGCTGTTTGTTAATGCCCTAAGCAGTGTCATAAACTGTGAAAATACTGTTGAGTGCAAGACACTAGTTAATGCTATAAAGCAACACATGCTCTAATATTAAAAGGATTTAATGGGATTAATAGAGAATAAAACATTAACTCCCTATTATGATGTTTTTAGGACCCAAGGGCAAATTCTGGCTAAAAAGGACTCTGGTTCTAAAAGCAGAAAAAGTAAACTATAGCACTGTACAGCAAATCATGGCAATTTTATGCTCCTGAAAAAAAGTGGAACCCTGATAAGATCACATCTGTTCCAATCACAGACTGGATAAAATCACTGTTTACTAAAGTCCTAAATAACTAAATATGTGGAACCCCAACAAGATCCCATCTGTTAAGACTACAATTTAGATAAGATCCCATTACAAAAATTTCTATATAATAACATATTCACTACAAAATAATTAAAATCTTTGTTTTCTGCAGTTTTATCAATTCTTTCATAGGGATACACAAGATTGTAAAAATCCTACATGATTAACTGGCTTGATGAACATTAATAATATATTAGGATTTGGATTGTAAATTCAAAAAAGCAATCAAAAACTAGTCTTAGTGTTTAAGATATATAATTTCAGTCACATGTTCTTAAATCAAGTTATTTCAAGCACATTTATACAGTGTGGGTTTTTTCACTCCTACTGCAACAAGAAGTTTGATAATATTTTTAGTTCATGTGTAAAATACAAAATCTTCTTTGAAAGGTGACTGCTAGTTTTTCTGGTTTTCTTTGGAAAAATTAGTTTTCTATGAATAAAACAAAAAATTGGCTGAATTTACATTTTTAGTTATAGCATATTTGAAAATTGTCATTAGTAAGAGAATTTAAAAAAAAAGATCATATGGGCTTAATATGTAAAATCTATTTCAAGTGCCCAACCTTTCATAAAAAAGTCATACTAAAGAAAAGAATGAAATATTTGGTCTTTTTACTAAAGATAGAAGAAAGTAAGGTTGCACACTACAGTTTCATTTACTATTGTCCTCCAAAACACTATTATGTACTTCTAAGCAAGATAATTACAATTCTTTGGTTAATTTCTGTATTCAACATTGTTTCAAACATTAATAATAATTTGCAATTGTACTTGCATAGCAGATATTTTTAACTGGATATTTCAGATAACAACTTTTAAAAGATCGCAGGGCCAGAGAGAGGGTTGTCAGCCAACAAAAAGGGAATGAAAGATGTTAATGTCCATCATTTCTGCTTAAGTTCATCAAGAATACACCTTTCCAGTGCTTAATATCTCAAAAGGAAATTGCTTAAAACCAGTAACACATTCCAGGGACAAGAACAACCTACTTACAAAGTAGTGGTGTTCAATTAGAGATTATATTCAAATTTTCATGTATCTTTTTTTTTATAAAAATATAGTAGTTATTTATAGATTGAGTTAGAATAAAAAAAAAGATACAGTATTTTCCATATTTTGACAAACTTTAAATATTTAGAAATGTTAATCAAAGTATATTGGAAAATCCTGTTTAACCAGCAGAGATTTTAGTTTCAGATATGGGCTGCTTGGTTGTTTGGGTGTTTTTTGTTAAGTTTCTTTTAGTTTGTGAACATAAAAAGCAAAAGAATGTTCCTGATTGCTTATACTGGATTCAGTGATCCTCAGCTGAAAGTTAGCATTTGCCAAGTGTTAACACACAGTAATATTTGCCAAGTGCTAACACACAGTAATATTTGCCAAGTGTTACTATGTGTTCTAAGGTCTTGCAGTGCAGACATAAAGTCTTGTACTACATGCACAGTAACTCTGCAGAACCCACTAGAAAATGCTCGGCATTTTTCCTACAGACACTAACTACTTAATTACAGTGTCACTTGCCTTAAGATTTTCTAACATATTCAGGTTTGCAAACACTTCCTACTTCCTAATAAAAAGGTGATATTGAATTTTTTCATCTAAACAAGAGACTCCTTTCCTTCACCTATTTCCTTCCTTTCCTTTCCTTTCCTTTCCTTTCCTTTCCTTTCCTTTCCTTTCCTTTCCTTTCCTTTCCTTTCCTTTCCTTTCCTTTCCTTTTTCCTTTCCTTTTTCCTTCCCTTCACTTCCCTTCACTTCGTGTTCCCTTCCCTTTCCTTTTCCATTCCCTTTCCCTTCCCTTTCTGTTTCCCTTTCTCTTCCCTTTCCCTTCTCTTTTCCTTTTCCTTTCCCTTTCCCTTTTCCTTTCCCTTTCCCTTTCCCTTTCCCTTTAAATTCCCTTTCTCTTTCCTTTCCCTTCCCTTTCCCTTTCAATTCCCTTTCTCTTTCCCTTTCCTTTTCCCTTCCCTTTCCCTTTCCCTTCCCTTCCCTTTCCCTTTCCCTTTAAATTCCCTTTCTCTTTCCTTTCCCTTCCCTTTCCCTTTCAATTCCCTTTCTCTTTCCCTTTCCTTTTCCCTTCCCTTTCCCTTTCGCTTCCCTTCCCTTCCCTTTCCCTTACTTTTCCCTTCCCTTTCCCTTACTTTTCCCTTTCCCTTCCCTTCCCTTCCCGTCCCTTTCTCTTCTCTTTCCCTTCCCTTCCCTTCCCTTCCCTTCCCTTCCCTTCCCTTCCCTTCCCTTCCCTTTCCCTTTCCCTTTCCTTTCCCTTACTTTTCCCTTCCCTCTCCTTACTTTTCCCTTTTCTTTCTTTCCCTTCCCTTCCCTTCCCTTCCCTTCCCTTCCCTTCCCTTCCCTTCCTCCTCCCTCTCCCTTTCCTTCCCTTCCCTTTCTCTTCTCTTTCCCTTCCCTTCCCTTCCCTTCCCTTCCCTTCCCTTCCCTTCTTCCCTTTCCCTTCGCTTTCCCTTACTTCTCTCTTTCCTTTCCTTTCCCTTTCTCTTTCCTTTCCTTCAATAAATACTATATTCAATTTCAGAGAAGTATGGAGGGAAAAATCTAAGCCTATTTTGTAGGCACGAATTTAACAAAGCATCTTCAGGTGAAAGGACCCTTAGGAAGTGAGAGACACCTACCAGATTCAATGAGGGCAAAGAATTCTCAAAAACTCAGACAGGGCATCAATTCATGAAAAGGTTACCCAGAACTGAAGTTTGTACATCCTGGGTTACTGGGTTACTTGTATTTTCTTATGCAGAAATATAAAAATCATTGTAGTATTACCTCATCTGCAGGTGTTGTTGCCTACAGCACTTTTACAAAAAAGAGTTCAGAAATTCAAGTGACACCAAGCAGACCACGATTAAAGGATCACTGGAGCAAGGCTTTAATCAACATCCAAAAGAAAAACTTCTTCCATTTCAGGGCCCAAGTTTTCCTCTTGAAAGACTTTTGACTGACCAGAAACAATTACTGAACTTCTTACTAACACTATGTTTTGCAGCTAAGCCACACACAATAAATCGGCTCTGTCAAAGTTGAAGGTTTGGGGTTTGAATGGAGAACTTGATGGCAACCTTGAACCTGGAGCTTCTGGATCAGTCAGTGGGAGAACTGACATGTCTAAAATCTCAGAATCACTAAACCTATTTAAAGCAGAGTCCTATTAACTAAGTGTTTTGATGATCTCCTGCAGAGGATCTAATAGTGAGAAGGAAATGCATACAATCACATTACTTCAGTAGAGACTAGTGAGTTCTCTGGAAACAAGATCCTTAGTAGGGAATGGTGGAAATTTGCCTTTTGATAAAATCAGAGATATTTTTATTTTCTTTGTTTTCGAAGTCAGGCCATCTTTTTCCTCTAATAATCAAAGTAAGTTATTAACAATGAAGCAAATACAAGATAAATTATGCAATGGGGACCACCATTAGAATGAAATCACTTTTTCTAACTGCCCAAAATTATTTAGACAGTATCTGTCATATATCAGAAGAATTTTCTCATCTTCTTTTATAGCGAAGATTCTCAGATATGTACATTATAAGCTTATTTCTTTGTTTATCACAGTTTAAAATATGTTAATGGTCCTATTCAGGCAGACAAAAGCCATGTTTCAACTGCCTTCTGTTCACCCAAGGAACATTGTTTTTATCTGCAAACAAAGATTTTTACATAATCTTGGTGCCTAATACTGCCTGTGCTAATGATGAAATCAGCTTTCCTCCTGAAAATCGTGCAACCTATCTGCAAGAATTCCACAATGCGTGTTGTATGGTAAAGACTGCAAGAGTGTAATAACCAACCCTGAACATAGCTCATGCTTCTTGGAGAAATCAAGCATCTGAGGTTTGATAGATTGCTATGTAACCTCAATTATGACTAGACAAAAGTACAGTATGAACCGAGCTTACCCCAGCAAAGCACAGAGTGGAATAATTGGTAACAGAATTGGAAACAAAGCTACAAAAAGGGAAAATAACAAATATACATTACCAGTATCTATCTGAAACTTCTACTCCATTCATAACTTCCACCTCAGGACATTCAATGAGAACATAATTATTTTTTGAGGTTTTTGGATAAGCTTAAAGAAATACTTGTCCTGGCACAGTAAGATTCAAGGAAATCAACCTATTTGTTTGATTAAGATTCTTTATTTACACCTCCATTTGATTATGCAGTCAGTGAATACAAATGAACCCTAAAAGGTAGATTGGGTACCCAATGTTCCATCTTCCCTCTAGCACATTTAGAGATAGAGAGTATTGCATATGTGTTTCATTTTATTTCTTTTTGTTGCTTCTTTTCTGTACAGATAGTCCTTTTGCACTAGTAAAAATGCAAAATTATGTTTAAAAGTTTTGTTTTTTTTCAGTTAGGCATTATAATTTTAGTTGACATTTAGCAACTTGTATACGTGCGTAAGAAAACGGTCTTTCAACAGAAATCCAATATTCATTGTGTTTCCTAATCCATACTTTGTAAAGAAAAACCTCCTTTGCTTTATTACAAGACATCAAAAATCATTTAACTTGAGAAGCAATTTGTGTAAAAATACCTTATTAACATAAAAATTAGAAATTTTGTGATTAACACAAAATTACAAAAGTAATTTTCCTGTCCCCAGTAATTCACTACAATCTATCAAGACACCTAACTAAAATGACAGAAAATGGATATGATATCAGAAGTGCTCAATTGTATGGCACCTCCTTAGCACTCTGGTAATTTTAATAACAATATGTACACCCAAATTACTTGTAACAGGCCAAAGGAAACCAGTATCAGAGAAAGAAGAAAGTTGTCCCAACTTTTGGTTCTGTGCTTTAATTCAAAATACTAATGTATATGCTGCTTAAGTATTGTGGAAGATGGAGTTCATACTTATTCTGAGAATGGTAAGGAAAAAACTGGGAAAAGCAGTCATGGTAAGTTGAAACAGTGGCCACAGACTACGCAATGATATATCTATATATTTATATAGATATAAAAGCTACTTGAAGCACTTCAACAAGCAATATATGTTCATCTTAGTTATTCAAGTAGCTGCCATAAAAAGCTGCCTTGTGTTATGGAATTCCCTAGGAATTTCCCACGTGGGCATAGCTACAGTTTATTGACTTGTAAAAGAATGGTCAAAAGAGCGCTTAGCATTTGTGAGAATTTTCACAATAGTTAACTTAATACAGAAGTTTAGTCTTTTTAAAATGTTTCCATACCCTGTGAAGAGACTCTTTAAAAACACAGCAAAGAACAGCAGTATAATAAATTGCTTGGAAACACTCTTGATAAAAAGTGATGGAATAATACTCTTTTCCCATTCTAGGGACTACAAATATCCCCCCCACTTGCCAAAACTCCACCTAATTTTTAGTACACATCCTATTGCTCAGAATTTATAAACAAGGTACTTTCCACCCTCTGAGCTAGCCATCACATAGCTGCAACCTAATTGTAAGAGAACAAAATGACATGCATATTCTTATGATTTCTGGGTTTTTTTACATTAGTTCTCTTCTTCAGCTGTCACTACCTCTGTCATTTTAAAACAGAACCTCCAGTTCTCACTATTTTTAAGTAAAAAAAAACCAAAATGAAGATAAACCAAAACCAACGCATGATGATGTATGATGTGACAAGACACATGTAGCAAAAATTATATCAGTTTTCAAGTTCACTACAGGCTAGTAGCCAACAGGTAATACATTTTATGTTGATGAATTTAGTACAAGTTAGAAGACACAAAAGTAACATAACTTCTTACACATCAAAGAATCAAAAGGACTCTTAACTAAACATGGATTTTTCTTAAATGAAGTACCAAGACCTGTAGCCACCTTCAGGCAGCCATTGAAGGCTGAAAGTGAGATTCTTGAGTGGATGTATTCTACAGCAGTGTGCAGATTAGAAAAAAAAAAAAAACCAAATACAAGCTTTTTCAAGTTACTAAAAGTGAAAGCATTTAGCATCCTTGGTTGGTACCTATGGATGTTGACACTATGGACCTCTGGTTACCTACAAAACTAGTGGCATCAATAATTGATTGATTGCTGAAATCTCATCTATCACATCATGAGAGCTATAGGTGCTTGTTTTCTCCCCCTCCCCATTCAAGTATAATTTTGATACTAAAAAAAATCAAACTAAACATTTAATATATTAAGATTACAATCCAGAACTTGTTCAAAAGTATTCTTTTATGTTTCTGCATAATATCTGATTTTTAAGTTTAATTTTCAGCACACAGTACTCAAGATGCAGATGCAAAGAAAGGTGAAGAGAAAGATGGATAATAATGCTCATTAATTTTGTCACTAAACAATGAGGCATAGCCTCCCAGTTTTTATCACTGCTGTCAGGACAGAATATTGGTATTAAACCTTGCCTCCATATGTACATCATTTTTCCACCTTCATATGTATCGAAAATAGTATCAAAATTGCTTACAACAAAGAGAAAGCTGAAGACTAATAAAATACTTGTTAAGATAGTTTGAGCTTCGTGTCTAGAACCATAGGTACAAGATAAATATTTATCTTTGCTATAAGTATTTTCTGCTTTTGTGGGATCCATAAAATCATCACTGAAAACCTGAAAATGATCCACGATAATCTTCTCTGAATGGAAAACCATTTTTTTAAATTTATGTTTTCAGAAGAAGAAGAAATCTCAAAAAACATTGAGATGAATGATTAGATAAGATAGCAAGATAAAAAGTTAAAGTGACTTTAAAATCCATGTCATTAAGTATCACGTCAGGAATGAAAATCTGTATTTCCAGAGTTCAATATATTAGTCATCATTGAGGGACACCTGTCAGTGAATCAGAATTGGAATAATTTCTACCTTGATAACCAGTTTTCATGTTCGATAGTTCTAGGGAAGGCAAACTGATTTGCTAATCATTTCTGTTCTCAGAAAAGAAGTAAATATTTATTTGCAGGTGGAGAGATGCTCTGTTATAAAATGTGGTCAGGGTTTCATTTAGCAAAAAGGAGGGGAAAACCAGAACAAGATTTTCAACTTCACTACATGGCAGTCAGCAGTCAAGCGAAACTAAAGAGACTTACTTCTGCAAGTAACTAACTCCTGGATACTGTGGGATACATCTATTCACCCCAACAGCACATACCACGCATACCAGTTCCTAATTGACTAAGAAGATTACTAATAATGTGTTATTTTTCAAATTCTACCATTCTTCAGAACTTCAATTCATGTAAATCAGTTTTTAGTTAATTTTGCCCTACCATATTCTCATAAACTTACTAACAGAGCAAAAAAAAAAAAAAATCTGATTAAAAGTCCCCAACCATTGTTGTACAAGTAAATTGAAGGGAAAATTGAAAACAAAGCAATAGGAACTTCTTTCCTGACTACGGGAAGAAAAGAACCAGTGGTTCTGGCTTCTGAATTTCTCACTATCCAATGCCTGGGTGTGCCAAGACAGCCACTTGGAAATGGGTATTCAGTGTTCTGGATGAGGTTTTGGGCTTGAGCTCATACAAGCCAGAATAGATTGTCTTACAGTTTCGGAGCAAAATGTCTTTGCCTATTTAGATATAGATTCTCTGTTTGTTAGACACGAAAAGGCAGCATTAGGGGCTGATTTTAAGGATGGGTATCCTAGAATCTGCTGAGCAGAAACAAATACTACAAAATACCTCTAAGCCAAGAATATAGGCTCCAGTGCTATAAACTCTTTGTTTCTCAATGTAACAGCAGGGAGATATAGACATTATAGTTCTTTCATGTAGCTCTATTTTGAAAATACACCAAATCAGTTTCAATACAAATGGTAAACCTTATAGATTAAAAATAACAATTTGTGTATTTATAGATGACATATTGTGGCTACCTAAAAATAAAAATAATATTTTGAAAGGCACGTCTGAGAGATATATAAGGTCGTCTCCCCTCAAAGAATCCTGAAAGTTAAATAGTTCTTTTATCCCCAATGAAAGACTTAACTAAAATAAGCAGTATGAACAAATCTCCAACTGTGAACTAATTAAAGACAATTCCCTTTCATGGTTTTACCACTAAATGTCATTTGTGATTTTGTTTTGCTTTCCCAAGTTTGTCTTACTTTACATATCCTGTCCTCTATAATGTTAATGCAAAGTACTAATTATTTTAAATACTGGACAATGTAAGAAAAACCATAGAAAGTTAACATAAGCTTTATTAAAAGTTTGAAAAAATAAGATTTAAGCTGTGAAAATATGTTCAGTCTCATACTAGTAAATCTTCTTTAACAAATAATAACAAAAAAACCCCAATATAACAAAAAGAGAAATCAGGGACCCTTTATGTTAATTTCATTTCTTTGGGGTTAGACACAGAATAATATGCAAGCACCTACATAATGCTCAATTCAGCCTTTGAAATATCTGTAGCAATCTAAATTATGTAAAGTTTTCAGCAGCCCCAGTTCCATCCAGCTGTATGCCAACACAAGTAACAAAAAATAACTGCTCCAGTTAACATCCTTGGGGTTTTATATTCAATCATAACCAATGTACATTCTTTTCAGAGTTACAAAAAATATTCACAAAGATGTAGAATAAAACAAGGTCCAGAGAGAAGCAATTTCGTTTGAATTCGGTGTCGTCCTGTTTAAAACAACAGGTTAGACTACAGACCTCCGAAGGCCTTTTCAAACATGAATGAGTTTATGATTTTAAGCCCGTGGAGTCACATCCTCCTCAACTGCAAAGATGTTTTAATACCATTCTGGCAACATGACACCTTTCTAGTGCTTGTTTCAAAGTGCTCTGTAACTGAGGGGGTGTAGGGAACATGAAGTGGTCTGACAGCCTACCCCTGCTACTTTACTTCCCACAAGCCTTAAAGTCGGTCTCCTATCCCATCACCAGAAATGCATTCCAGATGGTCAAAAGTCAGACACCTTATATCGCATTGCCACTAAACATGTAATGGTACAATAGGTATTCTAAGTTCTATTCAGGAATGAATAAGGACATAACAGGCTGGGAATGCAGTATCCTTCCCTACAAATTGACTCACTCCCTCTCTTAGGTTGCTCACCACTGCATTACTATAATAAAGAAATTACATAATTTGAAATTGAGCAATAAAGTTCTAATTTGACTTTCAAAAACTAAGCAGGTAGTTTTCATTCCCTCTTAAGCCTTCTGGATAAACCTACTAAAGTCAAAAGAGCAACTTTGCTATCCCTTCCTCCAATAAACAGTTAAAACATTTAAAACAGCCTATTACACCTACCCATAAAACAAATCTACATTTTGCTGTAAAACCTTGAAAGCCAATTGGTACAGAATTAAATTTAAAAATAAATATTTTGTCTTGATTACATAGACAAATGTAGAAGACATTCCTTATAGAAAGCCCTATCTGACTGATGTAAGTAACAAAAAATACATCAAATTTAGACTCTGAAATACTTTATCACATTCATGATGCACAGAGTGGTCATGCACACATATGTAAACTGGAAGTATTTAATACTTATTGCCACCACAGCTGAAAATACCTTTTGCTGCCAGGAAGATTCATGAAGTCTGAGAAATCTCTAAAACTGAAGAAAATGTGGCATTAGGGACAGCTGAGATTCCTTTCAGCTCTTACTGATTGCTCTTATAAGACAAATTATAGTAAGTGTTATCTTAAAATATTTACTCAGTACATGTACACCGATACCTTTAAATTAGCAGAAGTTTTTATTATCCATACTTGTTTTCATACACAGTGCACTAGATCAGAAAAGGGAACCGTAACAGAAAAGTAAAATACACACCAAAAAAAAGTAAAATACACAAAAAAGAGTTGACAAAAAAACCTCAACGTCAATTCAAAACATAAACTTACTTACAGCCTGTGCCTCAGCTCCAAGGAGTAGGTTTACGACCTGACAACTTGACAGCATTTCTTTGTTATGACTGGCTGAGGACATCCAATTGTCACACAATAATTTTCAGTAATTAGTATACATATTAGAGGTAACTCGTCTTTTCACAAGAACAATGTTCTTTTGGATAAACAATAGCTTCTGCAACACTAAATTATAGAGGCCATGCTACTAATTTATGGTGGGTTACAATTATACATGTTGTGGGCCACAAGCACTCTGTGGGCTGTGTAATGAAGGCCAATAGTTTAAAAACTGATTAGAATTACAAATAATCTGCCAGGTGTTTTCATTGCTGTTATGAAAGACAGCGTTATCTTTCTCTTGTGTCTAAAGCAAAGATGAAAGAAAAAATATAGAAATCTCTATGGCCAATAAAACAAATACTATATTTTGTATCACTGCTCAGAATAAAGGCAGAATAGCAGTGGTATTACCACTGATAGGAAAAGATCTTATCACTCCACATGCCCATTGTACTGGTCTTGTAAATTTGGTCACCAATCTAGTCCTCTCACACAATCTGCAAGAGATTTGTTGGCACCAGATCAATTGAGAGTAAGAATAATTCCAGAAGAATGGTACAATAGATACCTGGATTTATCTGTACTTACATCGAAAGAGTAATTTCAACTTTCTACCTCATATCATTACATGAAAATTTGAAATATTCTTTTTAAATAAATTTAGTATAGATCAAAGACACTTTTGAAGTTCTTTACTTTTCTTCTTACTAGAATTTTAAAGCAGAATTTCAGACCTATCTAAGAAAAAAAATACTGTATGAATACAGGTAATGGCTATTTGTTATTGATAGCGAATCAACATTACAATTAACAAAACATAACCACTAGTCATCAGGTCTTCAGCTATAAACTTATGAAGACATTATTTAGATAATACATAATAAACTGTTTTCAGTTCAATGGAAAAAAAATAGTATTTTTCTACTGGATAATATTTATATTTTCATTTGAGAATGGCTGTACAGATGTAAGGAATATAATTTGCTATTTTGCAGAGCTTTAAGCAGCCCTAGATAAGAAGTTTTAGAGAAAACAGGTCAGAATGCAGAATATACTCTGGTAGTCAGAATGAGAAAAAATCACAGTATTGTGTATTTAAAAGACTAGCATTAAATGTTTTCCAGTGTTAAAACTAAAGAGCTTTCTGTGGCCATACCGTACATACAGGTAGAAGGTTCTGAAGTCTAACTGTCCTGGAAAGTCCACTTTCCAGGTGTATATATATATATACTGATTTTATGGATGCATAAATGGTAATATGCGTTGCATGATTATTTATGTTTTTTAAATATATTGAAATATTCAGACCAAGTGGTCTGATACTAAACATGTATGTGATTAAATCAATAAGGGAAGGTTATTGCTGTGCTCTAGTGGCAAATGTAACTGTTTTCAAAAATGCTATATAAGGAATATAAACAACACAAAAATAAAACATAGAAAACTTTAACTATTTGTATGTATTTATGTTTAAATATGTATTTAAACTATTCAAAATGTCGAAGCACCATTTACCAGATAATGGTAAAGCCATTTTGCTACCATTCAGAGCAGATGCACCTTATTGAATTTCAGTTGTTAAGGAGCAGTAAGTAGGTATGTGTTAGCTTACAGATTTCCTGTGAGCATATACTAGTGCTGTACATTCCCAGGATTATAGATTGAATAACAGTACATTCCAGTTTACATTTAAAATTACAGAAAATACACTTACATATTTGAGGTTCATGAGGATAAGTGGACTTATGCACCTCCCAGATGTAGCCAGGCTGAAAAACCAGGCTGAAAGTTGTGGCTGTTCAGCCTTCAGAAGACAGATCTCATAGCAGCCTTCCAGTATCTGAAGGGGGCCTACAATGATGCTGGAGAAGGACTCCTTATCAGGGACTGTAGTGACAGGACAAGGGGTAATGGGTTCAAACTGGAACAGGGGAAGGTCAGGTTAGATATAAGGAAGAAGCTATTTACTGTGAGGGTGGTGAGGCACTAGAACAGGTTGCTCAAAGAAATGATAAATGCTCCATCCCTGGCAGTGTTCAAGGCCAGGTTGGACTGAGTCTTGGGCAATACGGTCTAGTGTGAGGCTTCCATAGCCATGGCAGGGGGTTTGAATTAGATGATCTTAAGGTCCTTTCCAACCCTAACCATTCTGTGATTCTATGATTCTACAATATTAAAATTACTTTGACTCTACCTTGTCCTTTTTTTAATTACAAATAGCAAGTAATTACAAGTTGTACACTAAATATCCTTATTGAATAGACACTAATTTTAAATTTCAATTTTTCTGGAACTATTTTATTTTGTCCTGGGTCCATCTGTTTACAGTTATTTTTCTCCTTCCTAGTAACTGGTGCACTGCTGTGTTTCAGCTTTAGTCTGAGAACAATGCTAATAACGCATCAATGTTTTTAGTTGTTGCTAAGTAATGCTTACCCTCATCAAGGACTTTTCAGTCTCTCATGCTCTGACAGTGAGGAGGGCACAAGAGGCAGGGAGGAAGCAGAGACAGGACACCTGATCCAAACTAGCCAAAGGGCTACTCCACAGCACAGCATGTCATGACCAGTATAGAAACTGAGGGGGGTTACCTGGAAGGCCCAGATCACTGCTCAAGTTGGGCTGGGTATTGATTGGCGGGTGGTCAGCAATTGTATTGTGCATCACTTGTTTTTGTTGTTATTTTACCTTTCCCTTTTCAGTTTTATATTCCCTCCCCTTGTTATTTCCCTTATCATTATTATTAGTAGTGATAGTTTGTAATTATACTCTAGTTACTGGGCTGTTTTTATCTCAGTGTGTTGGGTTTACATTCTTAGATTTTCCTCCCCTTCCTGCCTGGAGGAGTGGGGAAACAAGGGAGTTTGAGAGAGCAGCTACATGGTTCCGAGTTACCAGCTGGGCTTAAACCATGATATATTTTCTAATTATTCTTCTAAACTGAATAACAAAGGTTTGATTCATCTGAAACTATTCTGTTATATTTAGATTTCATATTTCAATTAAACTAACACTAAAATGTTTGTTATTCAGGTTGGTGTGCAGAATTGCATGCTTTACTTTTGTAAATTTATAATGTATATGTAGGTTTTTAAGACACTTGGTACTCTCTAAATTTATAATTCAGATGGATAAAATCTTGTTACAGAGCTACAGCCTAAATAACAACTACATTTGGAATGTGTAATGTAATACACATTAAAACATATGTTGAGGATTTGTGTTAAATTAAGGAATGCCTGATAACTTAAAACATTTGTTTTAAAAAATCTAAAGTGTAACATTTCCCCTCATTTGTGACAGGTTTTGTAATCCAGCATGTTTTTAAAAAATAGGTATCATCTTGTCCAGTGCAGAAGAATATCACTATGCAACAGTGGTTTTTCTAAACCTTATTGCACCAAAACAATTGCATTTGTGGAAACTGAAGTGTGAAAAGCTCTTAGGAATGATAAGAAGGAAACTGAATATCAGTATATATTTCTGCATAAGGGTAACTGTAAATGGTGATCTTTGCAACAGAGTAAACCCCTTCACCTTCATTTTGGGAACTTGTGCTTTTAACTATCTTTGTGGGATAAATTGAATTTAGGTCTAGATAAATAAAATGTGCAAAATATTAAAGAAATAGGAAAAAACCTACTTAAAAGCTAAGTTTCTGCTGAAGGTAATGAAGCTGTATATATTTCGGAAAGATACCATCTTCTTATTCTACAATAGCTAAAAGATGTTCTGAAAAAAATGAAGGTAGACAAATACATGAAATAATCATCATGGTCCTGATCTTCTGTTAAGTACTGTGTAGATGACTACCTATGTGAAGCTTACTGCAGATCACGTTAAAAATCACTGTTAAATGATAAATGCTTATCACAAAAAACGCCTATGCTCCATATTGGTTAAACTTAAATTGTGAACTAATTTGGATATTTACAATGAATCTAGATTTCCATTATTTTCTTGGTGAAGTTAGTAGGCATTTTCAGGTTTTGGTGGAAAAAGAATAGAAGTCTTCTAGCCAATCTTCTGACTTCTTAATCTTCTCATCTACAGTAACAGAATCCATTTTTATCAGATCTGCTAAGGCATGCAATATGAACAACCCATCTGAGGTTCCATTGATATCCCTATGAAAACCTACAGCAAGCTGAGGAAGAACCTACTTGCATTTTTATGATCACTGTAATTCTAAGATAATTGTCATTCTAAGAGAAGGAACTACCAGTGCAGATTTTTGTTCAAATAAATACACCCTGACACATGGAAAATCTGCTCATGCAGGTGCATTTATTAAACCAGATTCTTCTATCACAACAAGGTTGGATTAGGACCCCTGAAAAACCTGTCATTTGTGCCTATTGGCCAGACAGTCCTGAGATGGTCATTTGTAGATTCTTCTATGATTTTAGGCAAGAAAAGTTCATTGATTTTTTGTTGTTGTTGTTATAAGATATCCTCTGTTTTTTTGCCCGTTTTGTTTGTTATCTACTATAAATATCTGAAGTATGCTATCAAATCAAGCATCCTGTCCAACCCCAAAACTTCCAAAATGGCAAATTCTTTTTAATTCTTATTGACTACTTTGTAACACTCATTGCTTACTGAAAAATTATGTGCTTATTAAAACACTATTTACCAAAACTTGAACAGCCCTCTGCTCGCTGACATGCAAAATGGGTTGCAACTACTGTAATCTCTAACGTGATCAAACAGTAGTGACAGATTTTGTCTACCATCACTCAAAAAAGAAAAGCAATAAACCTTAAAAAAGCTGGGTGGTATGTTCTAGCTAAAAAGCCAAAGGCAAATGAAACAAAGTGATATAAGATTAAAATATTATTTCTATTAACAATGTATGGCTCTGCCCAGCTATCTAAGTAAAATGTGTATTCAAATTACACCTGTTTGGTTTCTCAAAAGTGCTATTTCTGCTAATTTAACAATTCATTCCTCTTAGGGACACATTTTGCTGGGAAATTTAAGTTACTGAAATCAACCTGAGTAAATCATGCAGTTTACTGATTTTTGATAATAGAAAATTTTGGCTCACTGAAAATGCTTAAAGACTGTGGAAGTAGAGAGCACTAGTGAATGACTAGACAGTTTTGCATTACATATGTCACATACACAAGTCTCAACTAACAGACTTGTTATGATCTAACTACCAGTACTGGAACTGCAGTGCTAAAAAATATGACACATAAATCATTCATCTACACAGATTATTATTTTCCATGAATTAATATACAAAGAATATACTGGAGGGTTTTTTTCCCCTTCTTTCTTAGTAGCCAGACAGGATCATCCACAACTGATGGATCCACAAAAACAATTGTGTTATTTTCTTCATGTCTACCAGCTTAATTTTTTGTACCAAAATTGCATATACTGGTATATGCAATTTATTGAGTTGAAATAACCCCTTGTGTTCTTATGGGGTTTATTTGCACTGCAGAAACATGCATAACCTACCTAGGTTATTGTCTTCAATGTAATCAGGCAACCTCTTCAGAAGTACGATCCTAAAAATCCTATAATACCTAGCTACAACAGTCAACATTCACATCCTCATTTCATGTTCAAAATCAAAAGATCAGAAAATGGCTCCTTTGCAATTTAACAAAGCCTCTGCTCCCTTCATTGAAAAAAGGGAGACAGCATAAGCACTTCCTATCCATGTCTTTCAGGCATAACACTCTTAACTGGAAGGCTAGTAGGATCCTGTTTTGAAGCCAGAGTTAAGTACAGGTTCTAAGTCAGCTTTTCTCTGGAAAAAACAAAGTGGTGTGATGGAATGTTTAGTTCTACATTGAACCCACTGTTGACCTACTATAGAAAATGGCAGGGAATGGTAGGAGATATTTCTATGTTTCCACCTCAATAAAAAGGATTTTAAATTTTGTATGTTATTAGATACACTAAATATGGCGATTGTGTGCAACAATTCCAGATCTTAAACTACTGATATCAATTTATTAATATAAAATCAGAACATCTTTTCTCCTTCCAAGTATATGATGAAATAAAAGTTATCATTTGTGGCCTTAGTCATGCACTGACCACAACAAAACACTGTTGTTGCCTAGCTACAAATTTCCACTTTTAAGTTCAGTGCAGCTTCTGAATGGTGACCTAATTAAAGGTGTGTTTTCTCAAAAATCCTTTTTTTTAAACGTACATTGATGAGTCTAATAAGGGACAAGGCACTCTGTAAATCTTGTAACACTTAATAAACTTAAACACATATCCATTTGAAATTCTTTAACAGTACACGTTCACTTTTTATCAAAGCAACATTTCTTTCATATATCTTAAATTTTAAAGATTTTAATAAATAAATGTTAAAGGAAAGTTTTTAAACACAGTTCTTTCTCTACTGATGCTTGCATTATGCACTAGCTTCTATTTCAAGAGATAACTCAATACAATTACTACAAGACTTCCCTTACCCTAAACTGATAGTGTGTTTGATTTCACTGTCATGAACCCCAGTAACTTAGGGTTTGGGTTGCTTGTTGGACCTCTTACTGAGTTCGGTTGGCAGCTGTCAACTTTCTATACTACCCTATGATTTTATAATGCCTTCTAAGAAATTGTTATAGCCCAGTAAAGAACTTTTTAGCAGGTTAAGTTGTAATTGCACTTTGTACAACTTGCCACACTTACAATGTTACATTCTGGAAACAACAAATTCCCCTGCAAATTGAATAAATAATAATTTAGACAAGCACTGTAAAATACAAAGCAATTGCATAAAACTCTAGAACTGAAATTTCATAACAAAAAAGGCAGCTATTTTCACATCTTAAAAGAATACTTCCTCAGCTGGTAAAACAGGTTATGCCCTTCTACTGAAAATTATGCCTTTCTTAGAAAATATTTATTTTTCTTAAAGACAAGTGGTCTAACCATGTTCAATAAATTATTATTAACACAACTGAAATTGACAATTATCATTTATCTTTATGTTGAGAAAAGCAAGCAAACATATGCTTAAAAGCAAGTAAACAGAAGCTTCAGATCAAACTACTGACATCGGTTTGTCTCAAATTTCCCTAGATCCCTGGCAATCAAGAGCTTGGATTTAATATTAAGATAGGTGGTTTTGATGACAGATAATCATCTTATGGACATAATGGCAGTTAAATGATTATTAAAACTTATAAATACCAAAAAAGAAGGTTGCATAGGTACCATTTCTTTTTGGGATCTGTTTTTTTGTTTTGGTTTGTTTTGTTTTTTTTTCTTCTGGCATGTGCATGAAGCTACTAAAATGAAATACAGAAACAATTTAGGATGATGAGGCCTTTGAAAAGTTTTGCAGTTCCTTACTGTGGAATAGCCACCACACACTCCATATGCCAATGAGTCAATGAACTATGAACCTAGATGAAAAAGAATTTGTCTGTTCATGAGCTAATAGAGTGCAACAAAATGAAAAAGCTGAAACCTCACTTTGGTACTGAAAGCTTCTGGTTCTTCTTACAAAGGTGGCATGCAGTTCTGAAGTCTGGCAGGAAAAATACGTATACAGGGTCTAGACTGCTCTGGTGATGTCCCAGCAATTGAAGTGACTGAGCTTGTTCAATGATTCGGATTTACATCCATGGACTACTACAGATTTCAACTCCAGAGCTAAAAAGAAATTACAAAATAAGATTTAGCTTCTGTGGATCCCCAGCTGGAACTGAGTTTACATGGGAACAATAGGAATTGAGATACCATGGATGTATGCTTTGGACATTCCCAGTTGTGGAAATGTACTAAGTTGGGTTAATCACAGGACATAGTTTAAAAGTAAGTGCCTTAGGCTGCCAAAAGTCTGAAAAAGCTGTAATATCAACTGAGATCAGATCCCATCTCCTTCACCTTGTTTTCTAGCTGTCTTCACAACTAGACAGTAATAACATAGGAGAAGCTATGAAACCTGAAGATTCCCTGCAGCAAGACCTTCACAAAAGCTGATTCCACCAAGTCTAGGACTTGCTTTGCCAGAAAATGAACCAAGCAAGTACTCTCCAACTTTCAGGGTGAGGGGACTTGAATTTCACATAGGGTAGATCAATGAGAACACATCACACTAGTGTTTCATGTACAGTCAATGATCCTTTAATTCATTCCAGGTGAGGTTTCTTATTTTTGCAGGCTAACTGGCCTAAGTCTCAGCTATATGAGAAACCTTCTACAACTCGTTACAACTGAGACAGTCATATTTGCTTCACACGGTAGGATAAAGCTTGGAAAAAGGGTTGTCTCATCTAGTATCTTACCTATGGATTTAATTCCAGGTACAAAAAATTCTAGACATCCTTGGTCTTTGTCTAAAGCTAACAGTATCTTTTTATATGGGCTCCTGCTAACACACTTGTATAACGACACTATACAGAATGGAACCCTTTTTAAGTAGAATGTTAAAAAAAAGAGTAACAAAAGACCTTGATCCCTAATGACAAATTGATGTGTACTTAATTTATGTAAGTACATAATAACCACACTAAAAGAAATCTAAAAATCCATTTAGTAATACAGTATACAAATTCATTAAAACATGTCAATTATTACCTGCCTTTAATTACAGAAGCTTTTAAAAAGTAAAATATTACTCAGGTTGACTGCTATCTAAGTACAATAATTTTATTCCCTCATTGTCTGACATCACTTGCCTATGACAACAGCTATCTAAGAAACAGAAGACCCTTGTTCAGGAGGTTAATGCAAGGTAAGAACTCCATTCAGTGTTATTTTGGCTTAAGGGCATAATGTCACAATTTGGTGCATCTTCTAATGACTTTTTCTTTTTTTTTCTAGAGGCAGCTTACAGCTTAGACCTAGTTCAGCGAATTTCCTTGCAAGGTTCTTGGAAAATGGGGATGGGTGGGGAGTACAACTGATTGTGCAGCCAAATTTTTTATTCATGCCTGCTTACTGATTTTTGTTCATTTCACAAATAAACAAGGCATGAATACATCAACCCACAAACCATAAACAATAAAGAACTTCATCCTGTAAGTTTGCTACGGCCAGCAGTTTGTGGCTGAATCTGCTATTTGTCATAAGATAAATGATAAAGTGATTGCCATTTGTCACTGGATACACAAGAGAAGTGTTCAGCTGTGAATCACACAAATGCAGACAACAGTAAATACGGCTGCTCTTATTAGTGACTTCTACAAAGATCTGTTTCAGTATAAAAAATTATTTTCTTAACTATGTGTACCAATTTAGTATGTTAACAGTTGTATAAGAATGCGTATACACCCATAAAACATGAGTATTTACAGTATAAAAATCTAAAATTTACTACAATTCATTGTGCATAGCAGGAAAAAATACTTCTATAAAGGAAAGTGCTTTATAAAGTTGGGTGTAGAATTTAATTTATATGTATTGTTCCCA